>NC_051183.1:125466549-125626548 GCF_013339695.2 Rhipicephalus sanguineus | reverse complement strand
ACACGTACAGATCTTCCGAGGACAGTGGAAAGCACCAACTGGCGCGCTCTACTTGAGGTAGAGGAAATGGCGCAAACGAAATAAGATTCACACGGTCCCTAAGTATGCATTTGCCTAAGACGACTGGAAGGCGAAAGCCATCGTCTGATTCTTATCAGTCGATTGTATTCGTCCCGCCCGAAAGCGTTCTGCACCCAACATGGTTTCGCACTGCCTCGATGATCAGAGCCAATGCAAGCTTTCTGCACCTCCCGTGGATTTGCAATTGCATCCGCGATCGGCCCACATTTGCCAAAGCGACTATGTGATCTGATGACGTCATGATACGAAGTAACTATGTCATGTCAACTTTTGTCGATCGTTGACGTCATGATGACGTCATGTGGTGATGCCAATATGTGTTGATTTTTTGCATCACTCATGTTGACAACGACGCTGTAAGACGACGGTCGACTATGATGGTCAATTTTCATGTTTGATCGGGCATTCAAGGCTTCCACCTTAAAATTGCTGAGTAATGTTCTCGGATGGCACTGAGTCATTTATCTGTGTTTATAACTTATTGAACTAGGGGCTCGAAGGAATCATGGTTGAAGACATTGAACATTCTCACAAATTTATCGGTGTCATTAGGGCAATATCCGAAGAGATCGAGCTTCCAAATAAGGGGTCTTTTCAGCAAAATTCTTTTTTTGGCAAAAACATGTGATGATGATTATGGGTGCAGTATCACGGCCACGACTCTTATGGCCTTGGTTTCTCTCTACGTTATTAAGGGGAAAGCCATAGATGTCTCATCAACCACGCAAATGGTCTGTCGGCGTCCCGCGGCGTTGACAAAAATCATCATATGATGAAGTCACCATATAAGGTGTTACTGGCGACCAAAGTTTGTGACTACATCGTGATGCCACTATGGTGTCACATAACGTGACGCCACATGATGGCGCCGTCACATGACATTGTCACTTGGCCGATCAGACGTGGGCCGATCCTGGAGGCAGTGCAAAACGGCATTGGTTGCGGAAAGCTTTCGGGCGAGATCAATACAATCTACTGAGAAGACAATGTATAAAATGGCTTTCACATTCCTGTCGTCTTGGGCAAACGCATAACGGACCGTGCGACTTTTTAAATTTCTCATGCATCGCTGTTACCCAAGAGTCTCCTCAAAAGGATTTGCAAATAACAAGGTAGAGAAATACGATAAAGCGGAAGCGCGTTGGCAATGAGCGTTCGGTTGCATCCTCTTAAGGGAAGGCCCCCTCGCCGAAGATTGCGAATACTCTTCTTTTTTTTAAGCAGCGACTTCTCGGCCGTCTGTATCACAACGATTTCACGCAGTCTGTGAAACATATTTTATTGCCGAGACGACGATTTCTAATTTGTGCGCCTGAATGGACACAACAGCATCAGGCCTCTGAAGCATTCATCCCTAAAACACCACTGCCTCTGCGTACACTACTGCTGTGCTTACGATAACTTGCCCTGCTGAAATGTGCGCAGGCAATAAGTAGAAATATCCGACTACTAAATTTCGTTGGCATTAATTTCCAGCCCCGAATTTCAGGCATATATCAGAAAGATGACGGGAAACTAAGTTTTTCCAGAAAAAGATTGTGAGAGGCACCAGCGCCCGCCAAACAAAACGGTCGTAGAGCACACGCCCTACCATGAGTTAAAAACGCGGTCATGACTCGGGGTCACTATTGAAAACACTTAATCGATAAACTGAAACACCCAGAAAAATTGGATGTGGGATTTATATCTTTTCTTGCGGAACCAGCTATTACATTTGATTTATTGGGCAAGTGAGGGTGCTGGGATCGTCTCTTTAATCGGCAAGTTCGTAAAATTGATGAAGGACTTTTTCAGTCCTTCCAAATCTAAAATTGTAACGAAGCGTCACCCGAAAGCTGCAACGGAATTTTAACGCGATAGCGTTAAAGAGCCCGTGTCTCAGAAATTCCGCTGTCAGTGTCAGCGTCGTTGGTTGTGAGCGGAAACTCATCAATGTCCGTGACCGAAAAATCGCTATGGATTGAAGCAATCGAAAATGATGCAGCCAAGTAGAAATCGAACCCAGGTCTTCGGCGTAGCAAACAGGTGTTCTACTATAGAGTCAAGCCAATTTCTTTTCCTTTATTGTATACAGCCACGCCGGTGCTTGGTACTGAAGCAAATGTAACTTTCACGCTTAGCAAATATACATGTCCTGTGTACAGGCGTCACAGTGACATGTAACATGGCTGTAAAACGTGGTACAAGTGTACGTTGCCATCGGGCGTCACACCATGTGAACTGCATAACGAGTTCGTGGTTTAAAGCTGGCCACCCATTACAAAAGGCACACTTTAACACACGCAGTTGGTACACTACTGTCGTAAAAGGGCTGCAGAAGAGGGCGGAAACTTTTACCTTTTCTATGGGTGTGCCTGTGTGTGTTAGTGTTTGTGTTTGTGTTAAAATTCCGCGATGGCAGCCCGGGCATGAACCCCCCGCCACCATGTCCGGGCGATACAGGCGAGGTAGACTGCCACATGCAGCTATGACAAGCTGCCCATATGCTAAGACGTGTATAAAGAATGCAATTCATGTGCGAGCCGGCAGAGCAAAAAAGCACGAAAGTTGCGAGGAGACGATCAGTACCAAGTATGGCAGAAACCATTAAATAACGGAAGCAACCACCGTTTTTTCTGTAGGGGTACTTGCCGGGACAACAATCGACTACCGGCCTTAGCACCATTTCATTTGTAAAAGCGCTCGGTTAAGTATATCGTTCCTGGCACGGCGCGTCGTGCAGCCTCTCAAAATAAAACTATTGTCGTGGCTAGGACGGCTGAATGTTTCAACGCGATAGCGTTACAGCACACGTCCGAAGAAAGACCGTCAGTGTAAAAATTGGAAAGGAGCCACCGCGTGTTCGCTCATTTATTTCCGAAAACACTGAAAGCTTCGTTAATTCGAGTCGATGACAATATTGAACCCTGTCGGTACCTGGTGGGGAATGCAAGTTTCTTCGTTAGATCGGGAAATTCGTAAAAAAAAATCGGGTTTCTTTAGATCGAGTTTTAACTGTATTTCAATTACTCTTAAAAGTACGACGGAAAGCTAGTTACAACATTATTTACCGGTCCTGTTGTACTACACTTGAGAGAGAGAGAGGCGTCCGGATTGAGATTGCTCGCCCGAGGGTAATTCACAATTTTTCTGTGACATGGCTACGGCAAGGTTAAGGGCCTTGATGCATATCGTAATTTTCAGCTTCTCAAGTGTTTACTGATGACTCGGACGCACCTCAATTTATGAATAAGAGAAAGATTAACTGCGCATTAAACGCAAAGAGGGTGATAACTTTCAACATTCACTTTCAACCTCTGATATTGCGTTCGGTCGCTATCCAAGATCGCATTGCATGTTCACTACGTGCGCGTCGAAGCGAGAAATGAATATACAGACACATTTGAGACGTTCGATGTTCAATTATGAAAAAAAAAAACAATCCTGTGAATGATAGATAAACTTCCATTAAGAAGTAGACACATGAGATTAGTATGATTGTTTAGCAAATCTACATATTTCGTGCATTATCAATATGAACACCAAATATATTTCCGTATTTTTCAGACCACTCAAGATACACAGTGAGCCACTTTACATCCTTAAGGTAGTTTCATCATGTCTGTCTCTATGTAACTAACATTCTAACACCCTAGGAAAAAGGCTTTTTCACAACTAATAACACAGATGTCATTACTAAATATGAGAAAAGTAAATGCCGGTGTAATTTTTTTTAACCCGTCCATACTTGCCATTGGGAATATTCGCAATGTTCATTTTTAGCTGGTCTGTGAAACTTTGCCCACACTAGCTCAAAAATAATGCCGCGGTCATTTGAAGGCACTTGGCATAAACAGCTACAGGATATTTTAAGCGTAATTATTTTATATGTAAGGTATAGGGATATTTTCATGGTGCACTAGAGCTGCTTCGACGCGGGATCGCATTTTCAATGGAGGCGAAAATGCTAGAGGCCCGTGCACTTAGATTCAGGTGCACGTTAAAGAGCACAAAGTGGTCAAAATTTCCGGAGGCCTCCACGACGGCGTCCCGCATAATTATGTCGTGTTTTTGCGACGTTAAACCCGTAAAATTATCATAGAAATGCTTCGAAGATCAATTTCGCTCATTTTGGCGTCTTCTTGGTCAGCAACATTCCTCATATATTTAAGTGCTGCTTTGGTTTAACGCCGCGAACGGCGCCATTCCGATAACGAACGGCGTGCGGGCTGTTAGCATCACATGGAATAGAAAACTGAGAAGTACGAGTTTTCGAGAAAACAAAAAAAACGAAAGCAAGACTGGCGACAGTTTCTGTTTTGCGGAGAAGGACTCTCAAAACTGAGAGAACAGGTTTTGTAGTGGTTGTGGAAACTGGCGGCGCAGGTCATAAGTAACGAAATACAAAGCTTTTCACTATGAGTATCAATCGCTTGTGATATGCAGCACGTGCTTGACCCGCCGTCATCCTTGGTAGAAATGGTGCAGTGCCGGCTTCAGGAGAAGAAGGACGCCCATTTCTGCAACCCATAATGGAGCACGGATCAGCTTCTTTGGGGGCGGAAAATGTGGGCTCAAAGAAGATAGAGGAAAGGATGCCACCTTCTGGAGAAAGTTCCCACAACACGGAGCGCCAGGCCTTGGTGCCTTCTCTCTCATTGAAGAAACCGGTGGGTGCCCGGCGTCGCTGGGAATTGAACCCAGTGCCTCCTCCATTGGATATTGATGGTCTAACCACTCGACCGCCGCTGTGGTAATGACTCCAGAGACATGGACGTTGCGGTATCATTTATGGTGTGACGCACCAGGAACGTTTTCTATTCAACAAAACGACACGCCACACATCCGCCTGCAAAGCGCACAGCAGGCTGCCAAGTGTGAGCCCCTAGGAAAAGAAAATTGAAAAATAGCCAGATCCCACGCCTTGTGGGAATCGGCTCCATGCCAGACAGTGAGCGAGTACCTGTCTATGCTGAACATTTTTTTTTTTTTTTTTGCTGTGAGACAAGCGTAACGAGGTACATCAACGTGTTTTTGTAAATGGAGTAGTAGCAACGTCCCTGGTAAGCCGGAAAACCGTCTTCTTAGAAGGAACGTTGTCTACACTGGCGTTTTAAGGGGCATTTTATGGCCTGGCGCAACGTGAGCACACACGTGAGAGCACAGATGCGAGTTTTATCAAAACGAAATGGACGTAACGGCGCGATTCCATGAATATCCTTCGTTAGCGTATTCCTCTGTGGTCCAGCAACGCTTGAATATAGCTTTCTTAGTAATAAAAACGCATATGTAATGTTTATTACACTGTTACGAAAGCAGAGTCGACACTGGACTCACAGTTGACCTTAACCCGACATGACGTCTCAATTATAGGAGTACAGATGTAATGTTTACTACTCGGTTATCAATTTTGATAGCTAGCACTGCAATCCCACTTGACGGTGCACCGACATGGTGCCTGCATAGCTTATCTTACTCGGTAGTTTCAAGCCCTTGCGTGGCTCTCAGGTGCCATGCATGACTGACGTGCCGAATTCGTGGGTTCGATTCATTCTGGGACCCTGACACTTATTCGTTGCATTCGTCGGGTCAACGCTGCCGAGGCCGTATTTTCCTAACGCTCGCGCGTTCACGTTACCAAGGGGTATTGTCGCTGTTCCTTGGTAGATATAAACTGTGAATCATCTGTGGCTGATACCCGCATACCGCGGCCCGTGGTATACGGGTATGTGCGACACTTGACTGAAGGAAATAGTCTTATCAAGTACACGACAGGATTTTCACGGGATTCATGTCATGACCAAGCAATCATGTTCGTCATACCCTCATGCCCCCTACGCCAGTTTTGGTCAATACCAAGTTAATGAGGCGAGCACGACGACCGCACCCAGACGTAAGAGGATAGATAGATAGATAGATAGATAGATAGATAGATAGATAGATAGATAGATAGATAGATGGATAGATAGATAGATAGATAGATAGATAGATAGATAGATAGATAGATGGATAGATGGATAGATAGATAGATAGATAGATAGATAGATAGATAGATAGATAGATAGATAGATAGATAGATAGATAGATAGATAGATAGATAGATAGATAGATAGACGCTAAAATTGCCTTTGGTCCGGTAAGAAATTTTTTCCATTTAAAAAACATTCCTTGCCACCGCACTTAAAATGACACTTGTGGAAGCAGGCACAACTACCTCGAGAGCAGCCTGGCAAAAGAAGGAATGGGGGGGGGGGGGGCAGGAACAATGACTTCCGTCGTGCGCCAGTCCTGGGACTGTGTACGCCCCCCGAAGTCGTCTGTGACATCGACAGTGCTCGCTTACTCGCTTAACGTCACAGAGGAGCGTCACGCTTATTCTGAAAACAAATTGATATGTTTTAAAGGTAACATTTGCAACTAATAGACGGTGAGAAGTACCCACGTATGCAGGACAATCAAGCGTCTCGAGTTTGCACTTTCGATGTCAGTGGTCCTTCAATGTTCTGCCAATTGCCAATATTGAAACATCTCTGGCGTCCGCTTCATAAGCTACTCTTGATAACACAGTGTAGTATGATAATGTTGAGAGAAATTCAATGTTTTCGGCGCATTTGAGTACATTCCCCCTGTGTTACACGAAGATAAGGTTCACTCGCATGAATTTTAAAGTGATATTTAATTACATGTGCTGTGTAGAACTGCATATACGACTAAGGCATCTGACAAGAGTGGTGCCTGAACCGAGCTCGCAATGGCGAACTGCAGCTCATTAATGTGCGTAAGAAATAACGGGGACAAAGAACTGACTTCTACGGTACTCTGAAATGAATATGAAGTCCTTGGAAAGCATCTCTGTCGTTGGCCAAACTTAGTTTAAAAATGCAAACGCCTTAAGAAATGTAGAACTATAGTGCGTACATGACCATCATTATTTCACGTAGCTGTTATAATTGATTGATCTGATTAATTACTATTGATTATACATTTCTCCACTAAATGTCAGGTTATCTATAGGAAGTTTATTGTTAATTCATTTCATTACTTTCTAAGATAAGCTGATTAATGAGAGTGTGGGTTAAGTGTTTACATCTAATGTAGTTTCTAATGGGACATAGTAAATTTAGATTTAGAAACACGAGGACACAGGAAGGGCACGAGGACACAGCGCTACTAACAACTGAGGTTTATTTCGCATGGAAAGATAATATACCCAGGCCAAAAGGAAAGAGTGACACCCACGCACCACATCGCGTCACAGCAACCGCGCCACCACTACCGCGACAAGAACTTTATCTCTTTTTTGGATAACGATACAGAAGAGCTGCTAACAGAATATTCGCTCTTGTTAATTTCGAGCGCCTCTACAATTGCCCTAGTCATCTGATCTGCATGTTTCGCTATCAGTTTCGTTCTATTAAAACTCGGCTTGCAACCACAGCGCATACAATGTGCGGCAAGATGACCGCTCGTTGCTACCTTGCCGACATTATTGCAATGGTCTCTTAGGCGATCGTTTAAACATCTGCCAGTTTGGCCGATGTACTCTTTTCCGCATGACAGGCTGATGCAATACACAACACCTTCCGCGCACGGCACGAACTGTTCACGATGTCTTTTACTGCAGACGATGCGCAACGTCCACACCGAGAGTCGGTGTGGACGTTGTGTTCTCGGCCCCAGTAAAACTTTCAGGGTTGTGCGCGCGTATTAACAACCCCACTCAGGAGCGCATCGTCTGCAGTAAAAGACATCGGCAGCAAAGACAATTCAATGCTGCTTCAAATCAAGTAAAAATAACTCAACATTTCATTGCTTCTTTTTCTTTATTGTATTCATTCATTCATTGCAGTGGCTATGAGCGCTTCACGTGATTGGATCTGTCTCTTACATGGTGCGAAATTCGCTGCAGACATTTCAGCGCACCCATTTCAGGATTTTTTATATTGCAGTCGTTCAGTTAAAAGATGAAATGGAAGTTTAATTTTCTTATTCGCAGCCCTTTTTATTCTATCGGTTATGAGTAAAGCTAATTGCGTAGGCAGCCACACTTAGCGGCACAGCCAGATCGAGCACGGAGGCCCTTAATGATGACTTAAGGTAGATGATGCTTCATGTATTTGGCTCCATCGACAGTGCAATCCTTGCGATTTCGGTCATTGATATGTAATATACAAACGGCGCGGCACAGCCGTTTGCTCTTCCCTAGTGTTCTTATACAGAGCCCTCTAAATCATCATCTCTTGTGTTATACGCGAGCATTACTTCGCTCATTGTGTGACGCCGATGTCGTCTGGAAGCCGGGGCAAGAACGCGGAACATAAATTACACAATATTTAAGGGCGTGCGTTTGTTGTTCTTAGGAAAGCGACCATTCGAATGCCGAACGCTGGTAGGCGATTGTGTAGATGGCGTCCAACTCCCTAACAGCGTCTAACGCAGAGTGACTGGCTGCGGTGTGAGCTCGGTGACCTGCAGCGAGGCTGTGTTCTGGCCTATCGATGGCCGAATAACACTTGACGTGCGTAACAATTTCTATGGCGACTCAACTAATGTTGTAGGCAACCGCGTTCCAAGGAATAACGTTCCACGAACCATTTACTTTTAGGAGGAACGAATTTTGTTATATATCAGAGGGACTGTAACCGTAACTCGTTTACGAAGAAACGGCACTCCTTCTGTAAACGTTTCACGGCATTGAACAGGTGCACACACGCAGAACATCGTGCAGAGCTGGGCCGATGGGCGACCGCGTGAGATGCCAAAAAATCACAGCATATCCAGGAAGTGAATGATGATGAAGGAGCTTGCTCCAGATGTTAAATCCGGTAAACTGTGAATCCTCTGTACATCTGCTCAATCATCATCATATAAAGAAGTGACAGGAAAGTTGTGGTGTAATTGCATATACACAATATACGCAATGTTTTGAATGCGAATGCATTTCTTAGTCGGGGCATGTCAGGCGTCTGTCGGTGTCCGCACGCCGGCAGGTGTTATCTCTCCGCTCTCACTCCCTCTCCCATAGCAACAGCTGCGGGCGCGCGCGCTTATCCTCGCCCCCAGCAACCGGAGCAGGTGGTGCGGGCGGAGTAGCGCGCTCTGGCGTGTGAGGGCGCTCGTATCGCGGGAGCTCCTGCGTGTGTGGAGAGAGTGTAGGAGGGGGTAGGTGCAGTGCTTCGCCGCTCCTTCTCTCGCCGTTCGCTCTCTCTCCTCCCTGCGCCCCGCTCTCCCGTCCCCTCGCTCGCATGTATATATAAATGGAGTGAAGCGATTACTACGCCGTGTACTCTCGGCGCAAGAAATGAATGCGCATTTCCTCACGATTCCGTTCGGGGAGGTGGGGGCATTTTTAAATTAATATATCGATGCACTATATGCACAAATTTACATATTGATGCAGTATATACATTTTGTTCAATAGCTTCAGATTGGTCGAGATTGTGGTGAGGTTGTCAAACCACAAGCGGTCGCATACCCTGGAGCTGTGGCCGAAACTGCGATCTAGGAAATCGCGCTTAAAGCGAGCTTCGGCGCCACCAGCCTCAGGTAGCGACCGCATCAGGCGCTTGGCGCTGCATCCCGCGCCAATGCCGATTCGAGGTTAACTTGGCGACGCTTCCGCGCTGCGTCTGCTCGCGGCCTCTCGGCTCGGGGTCCGCTTGTCCTTGCGCCCGCTGCGCTGCGGCCTCGCGGGCCCCTGCCGCCTCCGGGTCCGCTTGTCGATGAGCCCGATTAGATTCGGCATCGCGAGACCTCGCTGCTGCCGCCGCCTTGGTGTTAATAGTGGCTTACGCTTGCTGTCGGCGCTGGCGTCTCTCTTCGGCCTCGCGAGCTCTCACCGCAGGGTCTTGGCGGCGACCCCGCTCTGCTACTGCATTGCGAGCCCTCCACACTGCTGCCTTGGCTTCTTCGGTGTTCATGATGAGTAGTGGTAGCGAAGTGCACTGAGTGATGTCCGGCGAAAGAGAAAGGAGCGCGCCAAGAGCGAGCGCTATCTAAGGCGCGACCCTCTGCGCGTGCTCCACCGAGAGCGGAGCACGTGCTCAAGTGTACGAATCAAGGGCGCGTGTGGTGAGAGCGGAGCACACGCCCCTGAATCAACGGAGAGCACATCTGCGCGTCTAGCGGGAGCAATGAGAATTAGCGTACAGGGCAGAAGGGACGAGAGACAACCGCCCAGCAAAAGGAGCAAGGTCCTAAATACTGCCGCTCGCCACTCACGTGAGCATGCTGCATCATGGTTTTCACTTGGATGGATGGATGCTATGAGCGTCCCCTTTATAATGGGGCGGTGACAAGTGTGCCACCAGGCTCGAAAAAAAAAAACCTTTACTCTTTTTTTTTAGCGTTGGCCTAGTGTCTTTACTTCAATTAAACTATTTTACTCCAGAAGTAAAAAAAAAACCTCAAGTTTTCAGCTCCGTTCTGTGCCCTTTACGGCAGAGTGTCCTTATTTTTTTTCCATTATTTATTTTTGTCCTTTCTCTCTAATTTTCTGCCACCAATACTCTAACCGTCTCTTACTTATTTCAATCGCGGGTGTGTTCAGCTTTCCATTGTCTCTAAAACCCAAGGCGTCATGTAGGCTCGTGCCCAAACGTACACCTGGATGGATGTCTCCACATTCAATCAAACATGCTCCGCCGTTTCCCTGATCTTCCCCGCAGCACGTGCATTGTTCTTCTTCTTTACTGAATTTCGCTTTATAACTACCCGTTCTAAGGCAACCCGATCTCGCTTCAAACACTAAAGCGCTTCCCATTGAATTGTCGTAAAATGCCTCCCTCCGTATTTCATTTTTGCCCTTTCGGTAGTTACTCAAAGCCGGTTTTTTCTCCATAGCTGCCATCCAGTAAATCCTCTCCGCCTCTCTGACTTTTCGCTTAACGCTCTTGTTGACATACTGCTTACACTACCAGCCGTATATTTACTAGTGAGCCTCCTAGTTCTTTTTCTCCACTGTGTGTCCACGCTCTTCCTATACAAGTAACGGAACACCTTCTCTGCCCACCTACTCTCCTTCATATTCCTTAGCCCTTCTTCGTACCTTATTTTGCTCTGAGCCTCCCTCGCCTCAAAACCTGCCCATCCCATATCGCCCTTTACAGCCTCATTTGTCATCTTCCCGTGAGCACCCAACGCGAGGCGTCCCACAGTCCTTTTCTTATATCCATTCCCGATTGCACCTCTACCTCACGCACACCACTGAGTTCCCAAAAGTAAGCCCCGGAACCATTACACCTTTCCACAGACCTCGAAGCACCTCGTACCTATTGTATCCCCACAATGCTCTGTGCTTCATTATTGCAGCATTCCTCTTTCCTTTTGCTGCTGAGGCTTTTTCCTGTACCTCCATGTACCTGTCACCCTCATTTATCCATACTCCGAGGTACTTGTATTCGCTCACCCTCGGTATTTCTTGGCCCTGTATTGACACCGCCTGATCACAAGGGTCATTGAATACATCAATCCACATTTTGTTACACTAATCTAGTCCTAGAGCTTCCCCTTCCCTTCCGCATATATCCGCCAGCTGCTGTATATCCTCTTGACTGTCAGCAAATAAGAGAATATCGTCAGCATAAAATAATCCTGGAAGCTTCTGCTCAATCATCACGCCGCCCTGTTTGTGTGACAGATTAAAACCAAAGTTGCTACCTTCTAGCGCTTTTTCCATATTCACCATGTACAGCATGAATAAGAGCGGGGACAAAGGACATCCCTGTCTCAGCCCCTTGCTAATCTCAACGTCTCTTTGCTACTCATTCCTTCCCATTCTATGCAAACTGTATTTCTCGCGGTATATCTCCCTCAAAAGCTGTATAAATCGTCGCCTATGCCCATTCCTTTCAATATATCCCACAAAATTTCCTGATTAACGTTTTCGTACGCCCCAGTGATGTCTAGAAAAGCCATGTACAAGGGCCTATTTTCTATTTTAGATATTTCTATACACTGAGTGAGAACAAACAGGTTATCGTCTAAACGCCTGTCGACTCGAAATCCACTCTGGAGTTGTCCCAAAATATCGCTGTGTTCTGCCCACTTTTCTATTTTCATTTTTTACTGCTTGCATCGCCAACCTGTATAGTACCGATGTAATGGTTAGTGGTCTATACGAGCGAATGTTATCCTTTTCTCCCTTGCCTTTATGTGACTCCCTTGCCTCCCTTTGACTCCCTTGACTCCCTTTCTCCCTTGCCTTTATGTTGACTCTAAGAAATACATCGAACGCATCTAGTGAGCAATTCATTAAACTAGAGCTTTAAGAAATACTGAAACGCCATCTAGTGAGCAATTCATTAAATCAGAGCTGGCTACATACATACTACTACTTCTACAGAGGAGGGAACGACCCCCACCCTAACGAGCTTCGCCTCTAATAATTAGCTTAACTTTTGCTAAACGCTACGTTATCCTGGCATAGCCGAGCTAAGCCACTGCGACACTTTTTTTATCTAGCGTCCGTGCGACTTACATCAGGTTCGCTGTCGCTGTCTGCGTCGAACGCCACTGCAGCCACCATGTGCTCTCGCTTCTGCTGCGTTCGAGGTCCCGCGAGAACGCAACGTATTAAGTGTTGCGTTACGTAGGCAGCGTGTTGTTACGGGCGTACACACGTCTACGTTAGGTACTGCGCATGCGCACTTCTCCCACAACCGTGCTGCGTACGTAGGCTCGTTGCGTACGCCCAACTAAATGTGTTTTAAAATGCTTGGTTAAACTTACCTCAAACAGCCTTGATATAACGTCCGCGCATGCATCTTGAATACTTGACGAGGATAGATTTCTCGTCGGACTTTAGGGAAGAGAGACGTCACAGGCGTAAATGTTGGTCTTTTGCTTTCTTTCATATAAAAGGCATGCGCAGCGATTAAAATCGCACTGCGGTTCAAAGCCCCCAACAACTTCAAAGCCCCAACAAATAGGCACAAAATCGACGTAGCCGCCGAATGACGGCTCTGCCGAAATGGAAGTGAGAGCCATTGCGTAGCAGCCTTAGCTCCATCAAGGAGGTTTAGCACTGCGCTTTGCGCAAGATCTATTTTGTACTCTCATTTGTACCTACGCATGAGGCGAAATAGTCATACAAGTCAACGGTCGAAAAGTCTCCTTGACACGAAGGGTATCATTGTACGTGACGTCTGATGCTCATGGAGGTACCTCGTATTTTTAGAAGAAAGAAAAAGAGTGTAAAGATAATATAAGGCAATCAACGTACACTAAAGTGGATCAAGAGGGAAGCGACTTACATGAAACTGAATTCAGTGAATTTAAGGCGATTGAGTCACCTTAAGTTCATTAAGTTGAATGAAGGAATCAGGCATGCCCTGATTCATTTCGCCTGAATGCCGGATTCACGCGTGAATCACGACACTGCGACGAAACACAATGTTAACCCAAGGAATACACCAGGTCGCAGGAATGCCCACGTGCGATTGGAACTACCGGACACCCAAGTCAAGGATTAAAGGGGCCCTGCACCCATATTTTAACCTCCGATTTTTACATCGGAACGCGTTCCTTGTATCGTCCTGAGATGAATGCGAAAAGAATTTTGGAGATAAACGCACGGAAACGGGAAGTTATTGAACTTACAAATTCAAAATAAAAGCAGACGACAGAAATTGGCGTACCCTTTCGTATTTCACTCGCCCAGTGACGTGTCACTGGAGTTTTGTCTGCTTCCAATCAAAACGCGACTTACATTTTGCCATACCGGAACCCCGCAGCACATGGTGGCCTTCTAGTCGTAAGTGGGCGCCGCTCCTTTTGACGGCTTCTGTGCCGCACAAGTTAGCAGATGACTGTATCAATATATGCTGACACGCAAACACACCTAGACACCTCGAGCACATGGAAAATCTGTGTAAGGCAGAAATGCAAAGCACAGCGTATTGATGAAGGCTCCGCCGGTTGCGCCTTGAGTAGGCCGTTCGGCAGCGCCATCTGTGTCGCAGTTTCTGATAAGTTAAAATCGATGCACAAATTGGTGTCCTTTTCGCAGCTGTAACGAGCATTAAACACATTAAAATGAGTAAATTCCACATAGTGAGTGTGTCGCAGGCGTGTACTATATATTATTTATTTCCCACCAATCAGAACGAACACCATAAGTCACGCACGCTACCTCACTTCCTGTAACAGAAATTGTCGTTGCACGACGCTGCAATCGGCGCGGAAACCCATTTCGGAAGCAAATTAAAATATCAAACGCTTCTTTCTCGCCGCTTTAGTTGGTGCCACAGCAGTCATCAAGACCCATAGAAAGCAAACGGCCGGTAAAATCAACGTGCGTAATTGAGGGTGCAGGGCCCCTTTAAGGTAGCCTCTGGATTGTTTAAAGAGTACGTGGCATTATTTTTATCGTATAATCAAGTTACTATGGCGCATGCTACAAATTTTCGGGATGCAGTGATGTACACCTACATGTCTCCCGAAGGTAGCGGAAGACACCAATTGCCGCGCTCTACTTGAGGTAAAGGAAATTGCGCAAACGAAATAAGATTCACACGGTCTCTAAGCATGCAGTTGCCTAAGACGACTGGAAGGCAAAGCCACGGTCTTTTCCTTGTCAGTCGATTGTATTCATCCCGCCCGAAAGCGTTCCGCACCCCAACATGGTTTCGCACTGCCTCCAGCATGAGAGCCAATGCAAGCTTTCTGCACCTCCTCTGGTTCTGCAATTTCCTCCGTTATCGGCCCACATTTGCCCAAGCGACGATGTGATGCGATGACGTCATGATATGAGGTAACTCTGTCATGTCACAAATTTTGTCGATCGTTGACGTAATGATGACGTCATGTGGTGATGCCGTTACGCGATGATTTTTCTTGCATCACTCATGCTGACAACGACGCTGTGAGACGAAGGTCGACGCTGATGGTCAATTTTCACTTTGATCGGGCATTCAAGGCGTCTGCCTTAAAATTGCTCTGTACAGTTCTCAGACGGCACGGAGTCATTTCGGTGTCGCTTTCCGTCATTCAACTAGTGGCTCGAAGGAATCATGGTTGAAGACATTGACCGTTCTCGCAAATATAACGGTGTCATTAGAGGAATATCCGAGGAGATCGAGTTCCAAATGTGGGGTCTTTTCAGCGAAATTCTTTTTTTCGCAAAAACATGTGATCACGATTCTGGGTGCAGTATTACGGCCACGACTATTATGGGCTTGCTTTCTGTCTACGTTAGTAAGGGGAAAGTCACAGACGTCTCATCAACCACGCAAATTGTCTGTCGGAGTCCGCGGCGTTGAGAAAAATTATCTTGTCATGAAGTCACCAATACAACGCCATTATGGTGTAACTGGTGGCCAAAGTTTGTGACATCATCGTGATGCCACTATGGCGTCACATAACGTGACGTGACATGATGGTGCCTTAACATGACATTGTCACTTGGCCGATCAGACGTGGGCCGATTCTGGAGGCAGTGCAAAACCGCGTGTGGTGCAGAAGGCTCCCAATACATGCAATCCCGGAGACAATGGAAAACGACGTTGGTTGCGGAAAGCTTTCGGGCGAGATCAATACAATCTACTGAGAAGAAAAAGTATAAAATGGCTTTCACATTCCTGTCGTCTTAGGCAAATGCATAACGGACCATGTGACATTTAACACGAAAGTGTTTGATGCCAGGGTACACCATGGCTCCACTGACGTGAAGTATGTCGTACCAACTCGCCCAAGCAACCACTTTAACCACTTTATCCACTGACGCATTTCCGTTACGGATATGACGTTGTAAAATATAAAGAATACCATATGGCAAAGAAAAAACTAGAAGAAAAAGCTCTGTCTTCAGGAGTCGAACTTACGACCCCTCGATCCCCAGCGCGCAGCGCGAAACGACACCGCCACAGACGGCACGTTCTTCGTCATGCTAACGCCGCGCTATTTATATAAACCATTTGCCGGTGGCGGTACTCAGAGATCGGGGTACATCAGCGTGTTTTCCTTATCACTAGTGAGATGGCGCGAAGGGCTCGAAGGGCGCGCCTTAGTGGTCGTCGCCCCACGCGTTGAGATCAGCGTGTGCCCCTACGGGGCGTCGTCGCTCCTGCGCGCGCGCTTATCTTGTACGTCTTGCGCTCTCACTGAAAGTTTGCGTTGAAGTTACAGAGAGCACGAAGGTCACTTCGCTCTCTGCAGCGGCCACTTTTGCGAAAGGAGCGCGCTGCTCACAAACAAATCAGCTTCAACTGCGACAGTTCGCACTCATCCTCTGTATAGTTGTGCGTTGGTTTCGTACGTCCTCCTTCGTATTGTCCAGCGTGCTTTAACTGTCGAGCTGTGACAGTTTGCGCTCCGTGCGTCCTTTCTGCTTGAGCAGCGCGTTGCAAGTTACGAGCTGCTTGCCGTTCTTCGCGTGACATTACAACTTGTTGCTATAGCATTAATTCCTTCGCCCTCGGGGCGAAACAATGCACAACAAACGCTCAACTACGTCTGTGAAGAAACGTTTCACTTTCTTGTCATACCGATTCCTATGACAAAGGGATCAGCCATTGTTTTTTTTTAAGTTTCTCATGCAGCGCTGTTACCCAAGAGACTCATCAAGCGATTTAAAATAACAACGTAGAGAAAGACGCTAAAGCAGGAGCGTGTTGGCAATGAGCGTTTCGGCTGCAACCTCTTAAGAGGGCCACCTCGCCGAAGGTTGCGGATACTTTTCTTTTTTAAGCAGCTACTTTTCGGCCGTCTGTATCACAAGGACTTAACGCAGTCTTGTCAAACATATTTTATTGCGGTGACGACGATTTTCTAATTTTTGCGCCTGAATGGATAGACCCGCATCAGGCCTTTGAAGCATTTGTCCCTAAAACACCACTGCGTCTGGGTACACTACTCTGTGCTTACGATAACTAGCACTGCTGAAATGTGCGCAGGCAATCATTAGAAATATCTGACTATTACATTTCGTTGGCCTTAAGTGCCAGCCCCGCATTTCAGGCATATATCAGAAAGATGACGGGAAACTAAGTTTATCCAGAAAGAGATTGCGTGAGGCACCAGCGCCCGCCAAACAAAACGCTCGTAGAGCGCACGTCATACCATTACTTAAAAACGCGGAGATCACCCGGGGTCTATATCGAAAAAAAACACTTCATTGATAAACTGAAATGCCCAGAAAAATTTGATTTGAGATTTATATGCTTTCTTGCGGGATCAGCTGACTATTACGTTTAATTTATTGGGGAAGTGAGGGCGCTGAGATTAGCTCTTTAATCGGCAAGTTCGTAAAATCGATGAAGCGATTTTTCAGTCCTTCCAAATCTAAAATTGTAACGAAGTGTCACCCGAAAGCTGCACCGGAATTTTAACGCGACAGCGCTAAGGAGCCTATGTCTCACAAATTCCGCTGTCGGTGTCAGCGTCGTTGGTTGTGAGCGGAAACTCGTCATTGTCCGTGATCGAAAAATCGCTGTGGATGCAAGGAATAGAAAATTATGCACCCAACCTGAAAGCGAACCCAGGCCTTCGGTGCAGCAAGCAGGTGGTCTACCACAGAGCCACGCCACTTTATTTTCCTTTATTGTACAGAGCTACGCCAATGCTTGGTACTGAACCGAATGTAACTTTTATGCCTCACAACATATGCGTCCTGTGTACAGGAGTCACAGTGTGAAAAACGTGGTACAAGTGCACACTGCCATCGGGCGTCATACCATGTCAATTGCATAACGAGTTGGTGGTTTAAACCCGACCACCCATTACGAAAGGCACACATATTAATGTGTGTATTCCCTTCCCAACACGTAGTGGGTGCATAGCAATATCGAAAAAGTATCACCCACATAATTACTGCTGGGTTAAAGCGTGTCACTCATTACAAAGCGCACACATATTAGTGCGGGCATCCTCTTAAACACATGCAGTTGGTACACTGTTGTCATAAAAGGGCTGTGGAAGAGGTAGCAACTTTTACCTTTACTATAGGTGTGTGTGCGTGCGTGTGTGTGTGTGTGTGCGTGTGCGTGCGTGCGTGTGTGTGTGTGTGTTAAAATTCCGCAAGGGCAGCCCGAGCATGAAGCTATGTCCCGGCGATAGAGGCGAGGTAGACTGTCACATGCAGCTATGACAAGCTACACATATGCTAAGAGGCGTACAAGGAATGCAATTCATGTGCAAGCCGGCAGAGCAAAAAAGCAGGAAAGTTGCGAGGAGATGATCAGTACTATCTGTGGCATAAGCCATTAAATAACGGAAGCAACCACCGTTATTCTGTAGGGGTACTTGCCGGGACAACAATCCACTACCGGCCTTAGCACCATTTCATTTGTAAAAGCGCTCTGTTAAGTACATCGTTCCTAGCACGGCGTGGCATGCAGCCTCTCAAAATAAAACTTTTGTCGTGGCTAGGACGGCTGAATGTTTCAACGCAATAGTGTTACATCGCACGTCCGAAGAAAGACCGTCAGTGTAAAAATTGGAAAGAAGCCACAGCATTTTTCGCTCATTTATTCCGAAACACTGAAAGCTTCGTTCATTAGAGTTAATTAATATTGAACCTTCTCGGTACCTGGTGGGGAATGCAAGTTTCTTCGTTAGATCGGGAAATTCGTAAAATAAGATCGTGTTTCTTTAGATAGAGTTTTAACTGTATTTCATTTACTCTTAAAAGTAGGACCGAAAACTAAGTACATCATTATTTAGCAGTCCTGTTGTACTACACTTGATAGAGTGACGGCGTCGGGATTGAGATTGCTTGCCCGAGGGTAGTTCGCAATTTTTCTGTACCATGGCTACGGCAAGGTTAAGGGCCTTGATGCAATCGCAATTTTCAGCTTCTCAAGTGCTTACTGATGACTCGGACGCACCTAGGTTTATGAATTAGAGAAAGATTAAATGCGGATTAAAGCACAAAGAGGGTGATAACTTTCAACCTTCGCTTTGAAATTCTGATGTTGCATTGGGTCGCTATCCCAGATCGCATTGCATGTTTACTGCGAGCGCGTCGATGCGAGAAATGAATATACAGACACATTTGAGACGTTCAATGTTCAATTATGAAAAAAAAACAATCTTGTGAATGCTAGATATACTTCCATTAAGAAGCTAGACACATGAGATTAGTATGATTATTTAGTAAATCTACATATTTCGTGCATTATCAATATCAACACCAAATATATTTCCGTAATTTTTCAGACCACTCAAGACACACAGTGAGCCACTTTACATCCTTAAGGTAGTTTCATCATGTCTGTCTCTATGTAACTAACACTCTAACACCCTAGGAAAAAGGCTTTTTAACAACTAATAACACAGATGTCATTACTAAAAATGAGAAAAGTAAATGCCGGTGTAATTTTTTTCAACCCGTCCGTACTTGCCATTGGGAATAATCGCAATGTTCATTTTTAGCTGGTCTGTGAAACTTTGCCCATACTAGCTCAAAAATAATGCCGCGGTCATTTGAAGGCACTTAGCATAAACAGCTACAGGATATTTTAAGCGTAATTATTTTATATGTAAGGTATAGGGATATTTTCATGGTGCGCTAGAACATCTTCGATGCGGGATCGTATGAAAGGAGGCAAAAATGCTTGAGGTCCGTGCACTTAGATTTAGATGCACGTTAAAGAACACAAGGTGGTCGAAATTTCCGGAGGCCTCCACGACGGCGTCCCGCAGAATTATATCGTGTTTTTGCGACGTTAAACCCGTAAAATTATAATAGAAATGCTTCGAAGATCAATTTCGCTCATTTTGGCGTCTTCTTGGTCAGCAACATTCCTCATATATTTAAGTGCTGCTTTGGTTTAACGCCGCGAGCGGCGCCATTCCGATAACGAACGGCGTACGTGCTATTAGCATCACATGGGATAGAAAAGTGAGAAGTGCCGAGTTTTCGAGAAAACAAAAACGGAAGCAAGACTGGCGACAATTTCTGTTTTGCGGAGAAGGACTCTCAAAACTGAGAGAACAGCTTTTGTAGTGTTTGTGGAAACCGGCTGCGCAGGTCATAAGTAACGAAATACAAAGCTTTTCACTATGAGTATCAATCGCTTGTAATATGCAACGCATACTTGACCCTCCGTCATCCTTGGTGGAAATGGTGCAGTAGCGGTTTAAGGAGAAGAAGGACGCATATTTCTGCAACCCATAATGGAGCACGGATCAGCTTCTTGGGGGGAGGAAAATGTGGGCTCAAAGAAGATAGAGGAAAGGATGCCACCTTCTCCAGAAAGTTCCCACAACACCGAGCGCCAGGCCTTGGTACCTTTTCTCTCATTGAAGAAACCGGTGGGTGCCCGGCGTCACTGGGAATCGAACCCGGTGCTTCCACCATTGGATATGGATGCTCTAACCACTCGACCGCTGCTGCGGTAAAGACTGCACGGATATGAACGTTGCGGTATCATTTATGATGTGGCGCACCAGGAACGTTTTCTATGCAACAATTTTCTATTCAACAAAACGACACGCCAGACATCCGCCTGCAAAGCGCACAGCAGGCTGCCAAGTGCGAGCCCCTAGAAAAGAAAATTAAAAAATAGCCAGATCCCACGCCTTGTGGGAATCGGCTCCATGCCAGACAGTCAGTGAGTACTTGTCTATGCTGAACATTTTTTTTTTGCTTTGAGACAAGCGTAACGAGGTACATCAACGTGTTTTTATAAATGGAGTAGTAGCAACGTCCCTGGTAAGCCGGAAAACCGTCTTCTTACACGGAACGTTGACTACGCTGGCGTTTTATGGGGCATTTTATGGCCTGGCGCGACGTGAACACTCATGTGAGAGCACAGACGCGAGTTTTATCAAAACGAAGTGGACGTTACGGTGCGATTCCATGAATATCCTTTGTTAGCGTATTCCTCTGTGGTCCAGCAATGCTTGAATATAGCTTGCCAAATAATAAAAACGCATATATAATGTTTATTACACTGTTATCAAAGCAGAGTCGATACTGGACTCACGCTTGACTTTAACCCGACATGACGTCTGAATTATAGGAGTACAGATGTAATGTTTACTACTCGGTTATCAATTCTGATAGCTAGCACTGCAACCCCACTTGACGGTGCACCGACATGGTGCCTGCATAGCTTATCTTACTCGGCAGTTTCAAGCCCTTGCGTGGCTCTCAGGTGCCATGCATGACTGACGTGCAGAATTCGTGGGTTCGATTCATTCTGGGACCCTGACACTAATTCGTTGCATTCGTCGGGTCAACGCTGCCGAGGCCGTATTTTCCTAACGCTCTCGCGTTCACATTACCAAGGGGTGTTTTTGCTGTTCCTTGGTAGATATAAACTGTGAATCATCTGTGGCTGATACCCGCATACCGCGGCCCGTGGTATACGGGTATGTGCGACACTTGACTGAAGAAATGGGTCTTATGAAGTACACGACAGGATTTTCACGGGATCCATGCCATGATCAAGCAATCAGGTTCGTCACACCCTCATCCCCCCTACGCCAGTTTTGATTAATACCAAGTTAATGAGGCGACCACGACGACCACACCCAGATGTAAGAGGGTAGATAGATAGATAGATAGATAGATAGATAGATAGATAGATAGATAGATAGATAGATAGATAGATAGATAGATAGATAGATAGATAGATAGATAGATAGATAGATAGATAGATAGATAGATAGATAGATAGATAGATAGATAGACGCTAAAATTGCCTTTGGTCCGGTAAGAAATTTTTTCCATTTAAAAAACATTCCTTGCCACCGCACTTAAAATGACACTTGTGGAAGCAGGCACAACTACCTCGAGAGCAGCCTGGCAAAAGAAGGAATGGGGGGGGGGGGGCAGGAACAATGACTTCCGTCGTGCGCCAGTCCTGGGACTGTGTACGCCCCCCGAAGTCGTCTGTGACATCGACAGTGCTCGCTTACTCGCTTAACGTCACAGAGGAGCGTCACGCTTATTCTGAAAACAAATTAATATGTTTTAAAGGTAACATTTGCAACTAATAGACGGTGAGAAGTACCCACGTATGCAGGACAATCAAGCGTCTCGAGTTTGCACTTTCGATGTCAGTGGTCCTTCAATGTTCTGCCAATTGCCAATATTGAAACATCTCTGGCGTCCGCTTTATAAGCTACACTTGATAACACAGTGTAGTTTGATTATGTTGACAGAAATTCAATGAGTTTTCGCCGCACTTGAGTACATTCCCCCTGTGTTACACGAAGATAAGGTTCACTCGCATGAATTTTAAAGTGATATTTAATTACATGTGCTGTGTAGAACTGCATATAAGACTAAGGCATCTGACAAGAGTGGTGCCTGAACCGAGCTCGCAATGGAGCACTGCCGCTCATTAATGTGCGTAAGAAATAACGGGGACAAAGAACTGACTTCTATGGTACTCTGAAATGAATATGAAGTGCTTGGGAGGAAGGTCTGTCGTTTGCCAAACTTAGTCTAAAATTGCAAACGCCTTAGGAATGTAGAAAAATAGCGTGTACATGACCATCATTATCTCACGTAGCTGTTATAATTGATTGCTCAGATTAATTACTATTGATTATACATTTCTCCGTTAAATTTCAGGTTATCTACCGACAATTTATTGTTAATACGTTGCATTACTTCCTAAGATAAGCTGATTAATGAGAGTGTGGGTTAAGTGTTTACGTCTAGTTTCTAATGGGACATAGTAAACTAAGAGCGCGAAAAAATGAGAGACGGAAGAAGAAAACTACACAGGACAAGCGCTGACTGCCAAACACAACATTTATTGCCCATAACCCATGCTTAAATATCATCGCTGCATACCACGTGAACATGAGGGGAAGAAAAAGTAATAAACTTATTACAAAACGAAACAAACAGATACAGTACTATCATCATATGCCATCATCTCTTTTAGGGGCGAAGCTTCTTATGCAGTGGGTATCTCCATCCTCCGTTTGTTTGTTTGTAGTAGCCACCTCTAGTTCGTGGAGTGCTCACTAGATGGCGTTAGTGGTGCTCGCTCCATATATATATTATATATATATATATATATATATATATATATATATATATTATATATATAATATATATATATATATATATATATATATATATATATATATATATATATATATATATATATATTTAATTTCATATAATATCGCTAGATGGTGCTAGTTTTAGTATAGTTCCAAAGGAACCAAAGGAATTGGTTGGAGAAGGCGGAAAAGAAGAGGCTAGAAGAAGAGGTAGAAGAAGCCAGGAGGAATGTAAATGGATGTATCATCATGACCATGTACCCTGCACGCCATTGTCGAGTGGGAATATCAAGACATTCATTGACACGGCATTGTTTTATTATAAGAAGTGCAAAAATAGACCTGTAGCGTCATCATCATCGCAATTCATAATCATCGTCATTTTCCAACCACCGCGCCGCGTCTCTCGCGCAGCTCATGCCTAGCGCTCGAGGCGCGAGCAGAGAAGAACGAGCTCACGCGGCTGGCGGTTAGGACGCTTGCAGCCGCGGTCGCAAGGTCGGTCGTCTCTAGAATAAAGTGGCGAGACTTCGGCACGGCCACGTCGGCTGCCTGCACGTCTCTCTCTCGCTACAATTGGTGACCCGGAGAACACGCCCTTTGCCGAGCGGCCCGCTGCCATGCTTCCGCGACTCTGCCCTCCAGTTCCGCCGTTTCACCCGGCCTACCCCCGAGCGTGGTTCATGCAGCTCGACGCCTGCCTCGCGGTGAATGGCGTCACAGCGCAGCGGAATTTCTGGGCTGCACAGCGGAATTTCTCGGCCCACTACCGATTTCCACGACATCGGTGTCGCTCGCTCCTTCCAACAGCGTGTCTTCGTCGCGACCCTCGCCCGCTGCACTGCTCCCAGAGTCGCCCCCCAGAGACCTTGTCATCTCTAACGACATGGACTGCCCACGGACCCTATGGTTTCGCGACATGAACATTCCTGTATACACGCCCCCATAGTTTTTTCATTCCGGGCTCATTTCTGTGGGGGGGGGGGGGGGGAGTAATCTGTAGCGTCACCATCATCGCAATTCATAATCATCGTCATTTTCCAACCACCGCGCCGCGTCTCTCGCGCAGCTCATGCCTAGCGCTCGAGGCGCGAGCAGAGAAGAACAAGCTCACGCGGCTGGCGGTTAGGACGCTTGCAGCCGCGGTCGCAAGGTCGGTCGTCTCTAGAATAAAGTGGCGAGACTTCGGCACGGCCACGTCGGCTGCCTTCACGTCTCTCTCTCGCTACAGACCATTTGTGTTAGTTGGTGACCTAAATATCGATATTACCGAAAAGAACAATGAGTGGTTAATAAAACATATGGCAGCCAAATATGCTCTCACGTGCACGTCCTTTGATCATATGAAACCAACCACCATCCGAGGGACGTGTATAGACGTGGTATTTTGAAATTTACAATTGCAACCCGTACAGGAACCGCTATCCTATCATTTCACGGATATAAAGCCGTAATAATGAAGGGATAACGCAAGCCTAGCATCATATAATTAAGAAAAATAAAAGTTTGATGTTTGTAATATACACACAGTGTTTTTCACTCTTTATATGATGATTGATGGGGCGTTACACGGAAGATTCACGGTTTACCGATCATTCACCACGTGTATATGCTGTGATTTTTAACAAGAAAGACAACAGCGACGCCTTTTCTGTTTCGTGTCGTCCTTTCACCCGGTGTGCGCTGCCATATCATAATCATCCCCGAGGTAAACACTCCCGCGCCGTTCTCGAACAGCAGTCCAACAGCGATCGAGAGCCGCGCACATACGCATGCGTGCATTGGCGCCCTTCTATCCGTCCTTCATTTTTTGAATTAGGCTGAACGAGGCCTACTATGAACGCTTACCAAGTAGCCCGGCTTGGCAGCCTTTGGAACTTATAATGGGACTTGCGTACTAACATGTTCTTTCTACAGCGCGAGTAATCTGTTAAAAGTGGAATTTCGATAAAAAAATATCAATACCTGACGCATGCGGTTTGATGCCCATGCTGATTGTTCACTAAAAAACGGTGTAGTAATAAAGGCGAAGCTTATTGACGTTTTTTTTTTCAGATCAAGGTTTTGGACAGGGAAAATTATGTCCTCTTCGTCTGAGCTTCTCTCATGAGAAAGTTAATGACACGATCTTCTGGTGCCCGATACACCAGGGGTTGGAGGGAAATGAGAGGGCAGACGCCGCGGCTCGCGAATTAAATTTCCGAGGACCGACACTTGCCACTTCAACAGAACTAAAAATCACAACGCCTTGCCAAATTTTAGCCTATCGTGAGGGGATGGGTATACGCGCCTCTGTAACTGGTAGTGTGTCGTGATATCGTGACACCTGGTCATACGCTCCTCCCACGCCCATAGGCTAAACGGCACGCAAGCGGTACACTACAGCCAATTACAAACAGATTCGTACAGAAACCCCAGACTCATGCACGCCATGTATCCAGATATTTACACTACAAACAGATGCAGCTCGTGTGGCGAGGTTGCCACGCTTAGCCACATGTTGTGGGAGTGTCAGGGCTTAATAGACAAATCGAACAGTGCCGATTCATCCGTCTCTTCCACCGCCAGCCTCCGCTCGCGCTGGAAGACCGCACTGCTCAGCTCGAACCTGACAGCACAACTCTGGGCCGTCCAGCGCGCCGAGGGAGCCGCTTCGAGACAAGGCCTCGGAACCGCGTCCGCGGTGGGTGTCCAGGCCCACTAAAAAGACGCCGGACTCAAATCTCATTGATTTGACAATAAAGTTTCCGTTGTTCTTCTTGCCAAATTTTAAACCTACGATCGCAAGGGGCATTGTGGCCTTCAGGGTTTTACCCGACAGATATACTCCACTCTCCAAACACATCTACAGGGATAGACGACCACCAGTTTGAGAAAAGTTCAAACAGGGGCTTAGCCTCACATAAGGACATTGCGCGCCACATTCCCGACGTGCTACCGAGATTCCAGTCCGTGGTGAGGTGGGATTGAGTCTTACATTCTACCGCATTACCTGGCGCTGCTCAAAGTGGCCTCCACAACTTACAGAGGTGTGGGGGCCACACAATGGCACGAACACACAAGTTGGCGCAGTGGGACACAGGACTGTCCAGCTCTGACCTGGCCGACCAGGAACCGCTGACCCACCACGTTGAACGGACGCCTATGGCCAGTGGGGCTCTAGGTTAAGTCTGCGCCCATAATAATAATTTAAGCGTCGTTAAAGCGTTCTGTTATGTAAATAATAGTAAAGACTCTAGCATAACAATTTACTATTGTCTTGTATCGTTCTTTCTAGATTCAGTGGAATTACTTCACGAGTAATCCGCAGGTGCCCTCAATAAATATGTATTTTTTAAACCGCGAAATAAATGTTTGTTCGCAGCACACAACACTGTTTGAAAAGCTGTTGTCTCTCTGAATGCGTGATGCTTGAATTCCAAGAGGCTCAACACGGCGACATAGTTTACGTACCTCTTATTAATCCTAGGGGAGCCGTGACTTTTTTAATTTCGGTTGGTTCCTGAAGGTAGGATAAGTTAAGCCCATCAGTACCGTAGGTCCCATTTTAACGCGAAAACATTTCGGATCTTGTTTCTCAGAAGTTCGGTGTCGGCGACGTGTGCGTAGTTCGTGTGTGAATAAACGCAATGGCTGCAAATAAAACATAACGGGGTGAGGGGGGATGATTCGTATTCTAATAATGCGAAGCGGGGAGCCTACTTGGACTATTAGCGATGTGGCATGAATATCTGATCTCACGGTGTGACTCACAGGCGCCGTGCATTGCAGTCATTGATAAACGACAGCAGCTCCCGAACCTACATCCTATCGAGCAGAAGCAGCCAAATTGGGCCCAACCCCGAATAGAAAATTACACCATCTCCCGCTAAAGGGGACCATGAGGCGATGCGAAGCCGGAGCACTCGCACGATCGCGTTCCGTTGGCGTTCGTTGGGCATGCTACTGACCTCGCGTCGTGGAACGCGAAGAGGGACGCTACGCGCGTCATATCTTCCATCTAGCCTGGCCGTTAATTCTCACAGGGCGAGCGGGGAACGCGGTCGACAGGTGGGTGAGAGGGGGGCAGCGTAGGAGAGGAGAGAGAAGCGGAGGGGACGCGCATGCGCTCGAGCTCATCGCGGCGTTGTGCAGGAGAGGATTTTCGGCGTGTCTAGGCCGCGTCTCAGAGGAAGAGTGGAAAGGGGGAGGGGAGAAGGGAAGTGAAGAGAGGGAGGGGAAAGAGGAAGTAGAGAGGGGGAGAGGCGAAGGGGAGAGGGTGAGTGGAGAGGGCTAGAGGACAGGGGGAATGATGAGAGGGAGTGGAGAGGAGGTGAGAGGGTATGCGCATGCGCAGTAAGGGTGGTCACGCCGCACACCACTACCGGATTGAGCTCGAACTTGAAGGGCCCCTCACCAGGTTTGACAATTTTGAGCTGACGAGCGCAATGCATGCACTGGGCGTTCACGATTACGTCTGCCAAAATTTGCAACGCTACGCGCCGCGTAAATGGGTCAAATTTCAAGCTGAACGCTGCTTGCCCTTCTTCTCGCGGCCGCGCGCCCAGAGAATGAGGGGATGACGTACATGAGAGAATGGCCCTACGTAGATGGTAGTGCTGTGACGTCGCTCCTTTACGTAGACGACTGTGCTGTGACGTGGCCAACAGTAGCACGTGACACTGCGATAATTATTTGACACGACGTGTAGTTTGTGTAAATTTGTTGATTGAATAGATGAATAAAACTTGAGAGCAATATTAAAACACACAAACGGAATGTGTGCGTTTTCTTTTTTTTAATTTTTACTGCGAATCGTAGCGAGATTCGAGACTAATCTACCTCCGTTTCGCACGCGTTCGTGTTCTCGCGCTTTGCGCATCGTGTAGACGCCACCCTTTACAACTAAACTAATTTTCTACCGCGTTCCAGCGCTCGCTAGGCTAATTTATCCTTCCGCGTCTAACTAGGTGTTCATGCGGCACACCGCTAGTCTCGCGTCCGTACAAACGTAGCAGCTTTCGTGCTCAGTAATAGGTTGAAAGTACTCCGTGGTTGAAAGCCAAGTGATCGGCGAGGGCGCATTCGGCATAGCTTGCAGAGATGAAGCGCAAATAACGCCGCCACAACACCGCTCGCGTCTCGGGGGCTCGGGCTGGTTCGGGCACGTCATGCGCTCGTGACATTTTGTGCGCATGACGTGTTCATGCGTATGCGTTATGTGATCCTCCTGCTCGCGCGCCGAAGAGGGCAGGGAAGGGATTTGGCTTGCGAAGGTTACACGGGGCGAGCGGCAAGGGTTTGCAGCTCGCCTCCTCGCATCATGGTTTCGCGCCGCTACAAATTATTGTGTTTCTCAGCTTCTAACCGACCGATTAGAAAAATTCTTGTGGCATACTGCTCTTAATTGGGCTCGCAACAACGTGCAATGTCTAACTAAAATTCGTTAGGTCACCTGGTGAGGGGCCCTTTAAGATACTTCGCATCTAAAACAAATGCGGCTGGCGCATCTCCCCCGTATAGGCTGTGGATACTTGACAGGGCCGTCGCCGCAGGGTCAGGGTGGAGCACGCGTCTAACCCTTCTTCACGGATCTGCTGCGCTGCTGCTCACACGAATAGTCCAAGGACGAAGTGGACGAAGTGCGCGCGGAGCTGGCGCGCTCGCTTTTTTTGACCGTATATCAAAAACCCCGTTTAACCGTATATCAGACGGTATGAAAGGCTGGTTTCCTTCTAGGGGCGAAGCTCGTTATGCCGCGGGTCTGTCCATCCTCCGTTCGTTTGTAGCGTTGTAGTAGCCACATCTAGCTCGTGAGAAGCGCGCGTTCTGGTATGCAGTAGAACAAGAAGACGACGTTGACGAGTGAGACTCTCGTGCGTGTTCGCCTGTGTGGCATTCTTTCTTCTTTACTACGTCTCGTGTTTTCAACGACACCCGAAGACAACATTTCAGAAGTAACGCGCCATGAGGCTCCCTCTTGGCACGCTTTCTCTTTAGCTCGGAGTCGCCAGATGGAAGACTAGGCTGCGGAACGGAGGACACGGAAGGCGGTGGCAGCGCGCGCTCGCAGACAGAATCCTGAGGTGAGAGCCCACGAGGCCGAAGCTGCACGTCGACGCCGCGAAGCTGATTCCGCCGTTCGAGCCCGCGAGGCCGAAGCTGCTCGAAAAGCTGCAGGGCTGCGGCGAGAAGACCCCGCTGTTCGAGCCCGCGAGGCCGAAGCTGCTCGACAAGCTTCACGGCTGCGGCACGAAGACCCCGCCGTTCGAGCCCACGAGGCCGAAGCTGCTCGACAAGCTGCACGGCTGCGGCGCGAAGACCCCGCCGTTCGAGCCCGCGAGGGCGAAGCTGCACGGCTGCGGCGCGAATCGGATCTTGAAAATGTGGAGGACCGTGAAGCAGCAGGAAAGGGCGCGTACCGGCAGGCAGAGCCCGAGGGTGTGCGAGCACGTGAAGTGGCTGCAAAACGCATCAGGCGGGCTCTGCCCGAAGGCGCCGACGCGCGCTTCCAGCGCGACTTCCTTGATAACAGTATCGGCCACAATTGCGGTGTGTGCGACAGATTGTGGTTCTCAAACAATCTAGACACAATATCTTCCATAACGCTCGCGCCAATGCCATCGCCGTGCTGCAGCGCGAGTTCGCTTCGCCCCACTCATCATCATTCACCACGTGGATATGCTGTGATTTTTTTATCAATGTTCAGTTGGCAGTCAGCGCTTGTCCCGTGGTCTTCGTTCATTTGTCGTCCTTCTTCTGAGTGCGTTGTTTCATCTTCTATTTTTAATTATGAACCAAAAAAATTACACCATCTCCCGTTAAAGGGGACCATGAGGCGATGCGAAGCCGGAGCACTTGCACGATCGCGTTCCGTTGGCGTTCGTTGGGCATGCTACCGACCTCGCGTCGTGGAACGCGAAGAGGGACGCTACGCGCGTCGTATCTTCCATCTAGCCTGGCCGTTAATTCTCACAGGCAGAGCGGGGAACGCGGTCGACAGGCGGGCGAGAGGAGGGCAGCGTGGGAGAGGAGAGAGAAGCGGAGGGGACGCGCATGCGCTCGAGCTCATCGCGGCGTTGCGCAGGAGAGAATTTCGGCATGTCTAGGCCGCGTTTCAGAGGAAGAGTGGAAAGGGGGAGGGGAGAGGGAAAGGGGAGAGGGGAAGGGGAGAGGGAAAGTGGAGAGGGAGAGGAGAGATGGAATGTGGAGAGGGAAAGTGGAGAGGAGGTGTGTGAAGAGGGATGCGCATGCGCAGTAAGGGTGGTCACGCCGCACACCACCACCACCTTCGCCTTAAGATACTTCACATCTAAAAGGCCGCATAAAGTTTTTACTAGGGTTTTTACAACGCATCGCCGTCATCTAGCGAATTCGATGCTGCTTCAAATCCAGTACAAATAACTCAACATTTCGTTGCTTTCTCCTTTCTTTATTTTATTCATTCATTCATTGCAGTGGCTATGAGCGCTTCATGTGATTGGATCTGTCTCTTACATGGTGCGAAATTCGCAGCAGACAATTCAACGCACCCATTTCAGGATTTTTTATATTGCAGTCGTTCAGTTAAAAGATGAAATGGAAGTTTAGTTTTCTCATTCGCAGCACTCTTTATACTATAGGTTATGAGTAAAGCTAAGTGCGTAGGCAGCCACACTTAGCGGCACAGCCAGATCGAGCACGGAGGCCCTTAATGATGACTTAAGGTAGATGATGCTTCGTGTATTCGGCTACATTGACAGTCCTCTCAGTTCTGCCCCGGAAGTTGATATATAATATACAAGTGGCGTGGGACAGCCGATTGCTCTTCCCTAGTATTCTTATACATAGCTCTCTAAATCATCATCTCTTGTGTAATACGCGAGCATTACTTCGCTCATTGTGTGACGCCGCTGTCGTCTGAAAGCCGGGCCAAGAACGCGGAACATAAATTACACCATATTTAAGGGCGTGCCTTTGTTGTTCTTAGGAAAGCGACCGTTCGAATGCCGGACGCTGGTAGGCGATTGAGTAGATGGCGTCCAACTCCCTAACAGCGTCTAATGCAGAGTGACTGGCTGTGGTGTGAGCTCGGTGACCTGCAGCGAGGCTGTGTTCTCGCCTATCGATGGCCGAATAACTCTTGACGTGCGTAACAATTTCTATGGCGACTCAACTAATGTTCTAGGCAACCGCGTTCCAAGGAACGACGTTCCAGGAACTATTTACTTTTAGGAGGAACGAATTATGTTAAATATCGGAGGGACTATAACCGTAAATCGTTTACGAAGGAACGGCATTCCTTCTGTAAACGTTTAACGGCATTGAACAGGTGCACACACGCAGAACATCGTGCAGAGCTGGGCCGATGGGCGACCGCGTGAGATGCCAAAAATCACAGCATATCCAGGAAGTGAATGATGATGAAGGAGCTTGTTCCAGATGTTAAATCCGGTAAACTTTGAATCCTCTGTACATCTGCTCAATCATCATCATATAAAGAAGTGACAGGAAATTTGTGGTGTAATTGCATATACACAATATACGCAATGTTTTAAATGCGAATGCATTTCTTAGTCGGGGCATGTCAGGCATCTGTCGGTGTCCACGCGCCGGCAGGTGTTATCTCTCCGCTCTCACTCCCCTTCCCATATCAACAGCTGCGGGCGCGCGCGCTTATCCTCGCCCCCAGCAACCGGTGGAGGTGGTGCGGGCAGAGTAGCGGAGAGTGAGTGGAGAGGAGGAGCGCGCTCTGGCGTGTGAGGGCGCTCGTATCGTGGGAGCTCTTGCGTGTGTAGAGAGAGTGTAGGAGAGGGTAGGTGCAGTGCTTCGCCGCTCCTTCTTTCGCTATTCGCTCTCTATCCTCCCTGCGCCCCACTCTCCCGTCCGCTCGCTATAAATGGATTGAAGCGATTACTATGCCGTGTACTCTCGGCGCAAGAAATGCATCATTTCCTCACGATTCCCTTCGGGGAGGTGGGGGCATTTTTTAGTTTATATATCGATGCACTATATACACAAATTTACATATTGATGCAGTATATACATTTTGTTCAATAGCTTCAGAATGGTCGAGATTGTGGTGAGGTTGTTGTCAAACCACAAGCGGTCGCATACCCTGGAGCTGTGGCCGAAACTGCGATCTAGGAAATCGCGCTTAAAGCGAGCTTCGGCGCCACCAGCCTCAGGTAGCGACCGCATCAGGCGCTCGGCGCTGCATCCCGCGCCAATGCCGATTCGAGGTTCACTTGGCGACGCTTCCGCGCTGCGTCTGCTCGCGGCCTCTCGGCTCGGGGTCCGCTTGTCCTTGCGCCCGCTTCGCTGCGGCCTCGCGGGCCCGTGCCGCTTCCGGGTCCGCTTGTCGATGAGCCCGATTAGATTCGGCATCGCGAGCCCTCGCTGCTGCCGCCGCCTCAGTGCTGGTCGTGGCTTATCCTTGCTGTCGGCGCTGGCGTCTCTCTTCGGCCTCGCGAGCTCTCACCGCAGGGTCTTGGCGGCGAGCCCGCTCTGCTACTGCATTGCGAGCCCTCCACACTGCTGCCTTGGTTTCTTCGGTGTTCATGACGGGCAGTGGTAGCGAAGTGCACTGAGCGATGTCCGGCGATATAGAAAGGACACGCGCCAAGAGCGAGCGCTATCTAGGGCGCGACCCTCGGCGCGTGCTCCGCCGAGAGCGGAGCAGGCGCTCAAGTGTACGATTCAAGGGCGCGTGTGCCGAGAGCGGGGCACACGCCCTTGAATCAACGGAGTGCACAGCTGCGCCTCTAGCGGGAGCAATGAGAATTAGCGTACAGGAAAGAAGGGACGAGAGACAACCCCCCAGCAAAAGGAGCAAGCTCCTAAATACTGCCGCTCGCCACTCACGTGAGCCATGCTGCATCATGCTTTTCACTTGAAGGCGCCGGCCAGCGCCGAAGCGAAGCGCGCGGCACCGACCGACCACAAGCGTGAGGGATAGCTGACTTTTATTGCGATAGCAATTATATGGACACTCTCGGCTGGTTTTTGCCGTCGGCGTCGCCGTCAAATCCCGCATATGTAGTTTATATATATATATATATATATATATATATATATATATATATATATATATATATATATATATATATAATCCACAAAGAAAAATAATTCTGAAATACTCTCCGACGTCCGACGTGTGACCTATCGCTCCGCAGTGCGGTGTTACACGGCTAGGCCTAGATGAGTACAGTCTTTCAGCATGCTAATGGCGAGCTATTTATATACAGCATTTACTTCAGCGTGCTTTCTTACTCACCAGCGAGATGGGCGAAGTGCGCGAGGGGCGCGCTTTAAAGGTCCTCGCCCCACTCGTAGCGCTGCGCGCGCGCCTCCGTGCAATTCGCCCTACAGGGGGTGGCCGCCTGCGTGCGCGCTTCTCTAGTGGAGGGAGGAGGCGGGTTGTATGTCTTGTGCTTTCTCCGCGATGTCTGCGCTGAATTTACAGAGCGTACGAAGATCACTTCGCTCGCTGCAGCGGACGTAATGAGCACGTTATTCAAACAGGAATAAGTAACAAATGTGACACTTGATAGTTTGCACTCGTCCTGTGTTGTTGTTTTCGTGCGTCCTGTGCGCTTGAGCGACACGCCGGAAATTTTGATCTGCTTTCCGTTCTTCGCGTTACGTTCCAACTTGTGGCTATCGCATTCACTGCATCGCCGTTGCGGCGAAACTGTCACTTTTTTCATTTTCGTTTTGTCTGAGCTCGTCTGACAGTAACTAAAGACGCATTCACACTTGGCCTCGAATGGGGCGAAAGCCGCAAAACTCACAGAACATCGCTTGCTTCGCCACCTAAGGGGCCATGCGGTGAGACTGATGCGAAAACCATGCGGCGAGACTGACGCGAAGAACCACGCGACGAGGCCGAGGTGAAAGCGGAACGCCTTTCCGCTTCACGGAACGCCGTACATTGGCGGGGCGTGCATATACGCCACGTGATGTAAGCATGCGGCTGCAATTTCACAGTGGCGTCCAAAGAGTCGTGGTCGTTCGCATAGCCGCTATCGGAAACTACCCGTGCCGTAAGACAAAATTCACAGCCTCGACTAGAACGAGCCTCGCCACGGTGGTCTAGTGGTTATGGCGCTCGACTGCTGAGCCGCAGGTCGCGGGATCGAATCCCGGCCGCGGCGGCTGCATTTTCGATGGAGGCGAAAATGTTTAAGGCCCATGCACATAGATTTAGGTGCACGTTAAAGAACCTCAGGTGGTCGAAATTTCCGGAGCCCTCCACTATGGCGTCTCTCATAATCATATCGTGGTTTTGGGACGTTAAACCCCAGATATTATTATCGACCAGGACGCGTTTTTCTAGAGCCTGGTTTGGATTAAGATGACCGAGAGGACTGGAATCCGCAGGAGTTATACTAGCAACGATTTGTCGTGCCCCTGCGTACCTCGCGCTTACACAGCCGGGCGAATACGCCGCCACCGCTGCGGACGTGTCCGCGTATGTAGTTTCTGATGGTGAAACACAGTTGTAAAAGGTCAATGCCATTTCTTTTCCGTGTTTTGCATGCGTAATAGTAATTTGGTACGAAACTAAATGCTCAGAAAACTGGAAAAGGGGAATGTATTCCATAAGTGGCAAAGGCGGTGGCGGCATGCTGGAAGCGCAGAACAAATGTGAACGTTTTCACCGCGCGCGAACACTGTTCTCCGGCCGCTCTCGCTCTTTTGCTATTTTATCCCTCCTTAAGTGTAAACTTAAGGGCGGTTCCGGAGTCTCGGCGCCCTGTGGAGAACTTTTACTTCGCATTGGACAATCATCGGAAGCCTTTGTAAGGCTACCGACGGGATGGGGCGGGATTTCTTTTCACCTTGCTGAATTTTTGTTTAGCAAGCTCGAAAGGCGCTTGTTTTTTTTTTGTTTTTTTTTTCTTTTTTCCCTGCGCATTTAAGCAGTTCTGCCAGTGACGTGTTCTTGGGACCTTGTCGGCATAGGGAAAAGGAAGTGGTCATAGGGGACGCGAACTACAGAAGTAGAGATGACTGCGCGTGGTTCCGCGAAGCATTAGAAGGTCAGCGATGGCAGAGCGAATCTGGTGTTTGGCTGGCACTGGACAGAGAGGAACCTGTCACCGGGCTTGCGGCAGCGGATAGTGAGTAAAACGCCGATGTGCTCGCCACCAAAATCTAGCGCGGTGGTACCTTACTGCGCATGAATTGATTTCTTTAGGGTCACCAACACAACGCCGTCGAGGTTACAGTTTGGTTCGATCCAATTCCTGGAGTCGTTTCTCTAGTCGCGTGGTCTTTAGGGGCTGATTCAATCGTCACTTGAAGACATAGAGGATATTTTTAGACAGTACATATTTTTTTTTACAAAAATGCTATGGCAGTCTTGCCCCTGTCGTTTTCGCAAACGAACTATACGTCTAGGCGGAAAACGTTTCCGCACCTGAAGTTACATTCAGACGAGTAGTTAACAAAAACTCGTTAATTAACTTTGTAATTATTAACTTTAGGACCGTTGTTTATATGGAAGAGTTGCAGGGAGTGACCATTTATGACACGCCCATTTTTTTTTAAATCTTGAGAAACGCGCGTAATTTGAAATAATAATCACCGCAATTCAAGGCCCCGATATAGGCGAAACCCAAACTGAGCGCATCGGGAGCGCAGGAAATCCGTCATCCCAGGTACGTCAGACCGGAAGCTCATGTGAAAATCTTTGAGAAAAGGCGCGTCGCAGCAAATTATGGTAAGGAAAAACTGCAAGCTGCCTGGAATACACAATTGGACCGCTTATTCTTTGCGTTTTCTGTGTAGTGCTCATCCGTTTTTTTTTGTTTTTTTTGAAACAGCAGTTTTCTTGTATTTTTTATGTAGGCGGCATCTGTAACAGCGGCTATGTGACATAACTACTAATACACGAACAGTTCTGCCAGATAAAATGAATGCTTCTGTAATTACTTCTTCAGGAAATCGATGAATGACAGTGTTACGCCCCCTGAAAGACGTCTTCAAGATCTCGCAGCTATGAACAAGTTCTTAGCAGCTGACGATGGTAGCGTCACACTTCCCGAAGTCGGCTGGACAGCATCCGACGGGTAAACATTGCGCTTTTCATTGTCTCCTCTATAATCCAGGGAAGCCATTCATTCTGCAGTATTCAACAAACTTGTTTAATTTATTGTGGGCACGATGTTACAAAGTTCACATGAGTCGCTCATAAACTTGGTTCTTGCTTTCAATGTTTTCAGTTTTCTAACATTCGATAAATACGGGCACCCACAGGTTTTCTTCCCAGCAATCATTTTCAAAAGTACAGTAATTATATATATATAATATATATATATATATATATATATATATATATATATATATATATATATATATATATATATATATGCGACGAACGTTATTAAAGAATGACTGCTTACGAATCACTGAGGGCTGAAGTATAAACGCTGCCTACGTATATAAGCCCGGTACTTTCACTCCGCTATATAGTGTGACGTGGTGTAGTGGTTAGCGTACGCGGCTGCGTATTCAGTGGTTACGAGATCGAATTCAGTGCATTTCTTGAGATTTTCTTGTAGTTTACTAATAATTTATTTGTGTATATTAATTGAATATGTGATCACGTATGCGTATCAGGCTTCAAATGCTCAGATTTTCAACCGGAAACTGTAATAAATTGATATTTTTATGGAGAATGCTAGCTAAACTAATATCGACTCGTAACTAAACAGCGGTGTTTATGCGTACCACCCGTTTAATTCGCTTGATTTTACGAGGAAAGCTTATTCTTGGAGCTTTTCTTTTCTGTTCCTGTCATCTTCGACGGCGTGGTTAAAGTGAGCTGCAGCGTACCTCTCACGTTTCCAGCGTTGCTTATTCGCTTCGCACATGCGCAGGGGCCTAAGAGCGCATTGCTTGTGTGCTTCAGTTCTAACGAGAAGAAATGACGCCTGGTCGCTCCAAAATGTTGATATTTCAGTTTTACAAGTGCAGAAATTTCGGACATTGTGTATTAATTATTTTCTGGAGCTTCACTGCAGTACACAACCTTAACTGAATGGTGGTGTTTTAAAAATACTGCATCTCAATATATCAGCCGAATTTCAAGAACTTTCAAGTAACATCTATTAGGGAGGGCTGTATTTGAATAGGATACGCACAAATGGAACGTGGTCGTTACTGAGTTACATCGACATCTTGTGAGAACATGGGGTGCACCCACACTCCAGCAGGTTTCGGATCAACGTCTTCATGGACAAGGCAAAGTGAATTGAAATGTGCGAAGGTGGAACTGTAAAAAGATTGGAAACGGTTGGCCTTGGCATTGCAATGGCAGAACATGCGTCGCTCTGCTTTTGTGCGAAAGTGAGAGTTTTTAGGAGGTAGGAGAGGGAGAGGAAGTGATTACGGGCATGCAATTTTTTTGTGTGCATTCTAAAAAGAGACAGGGCGTGCAAACATGGACACAAGAAAGAGATCAGGACACCACAAACGCCGACTAACAACTGAAGAGACGCACAACGGCTGAAAAGAAAGAAGGCGCGAAAACTTATCTGCGCATGCCCATGCAACCGTCGAACCTATCTATCAATCCGGCACGCATGGCGGTCTACGTGGAAGATAACTGTTAAGGCATTTGATTTCAACACTGCGCATTCATCGAATTTGGCGTGCACTTACAGTCTCGACAGTGTAAAGATAGATTAGAAGGTGAGCCTCCTGTTAGCGATCTCTTATGTTCCAACAATCTCTGGTTAATGCATCGGCTCCTCTGTCCTACTTAGCAGCGGCCGCAGCTGAAAGGGACCTTATACACCACACTCGTACGGCAATCAGTGAATTTGTTGGTGTGTTTTACGACACAATTATCGGTCCGCTTCTTGTCTTTTACTCCCTCATTCTTCCTCTGCACAGCGGCACAAATCTTAGCTAGCTTATTCGCCGGTTGCATGGGCATGCGCAGATAAGTTTTCGTGCCTTCTTTCTTTTCAGCTGTTGTGCGTCTCTTCAGTTGTTAGTCGCGTTTGTGGTGTCCTGTTCTCTTTCTCGTGTCCGTGTTTGCACGCCCTGTCTCTTTTTAGAATGAATACGTACCAACTAGCTCAGCTCTCTGTTTTCTAAGTTTTTTTGTGCGTGTGCGCGTACTCCTTGGTTCTTCCCATAGCGCATTGTGTTGAGGTTGTACGTCCATTTTGTGTCAATAACTTTCCATCCAAGTGCATATGCTTTTGTAGTGCTTATATTAGCGCAACAAAACCACACCACAAGAAAGAAGACAGAACACAGCGCTTCTTACTTCTGGTGTCGTTTTTTTGCGCTAAAATAAGCACTATGGATGCTCACCAACTATCCCGCCAACGCAATCTCTTGAGCATATGCTTTTACATGTGTGTGCATAAAGATTAATGTGTGCACATACGCATGCGTGTCTGTGTGTGTCAGTCAGTCAGTCAGTCAGTCAACAAACTTCATTAAGGTCCAAAGGAACTACAAACTCGTAGTTGCGGGCCGCGCCCACGTTGGGACCGGGAGACCATGGTCCTCGGCCCGTTCGCGGGCTCTTTGGACAGCCCTTAGTTGTTCCTGGGGATCGCCGCTTTTGAGGGCTTCCTCCCAGCCCTCTTGTTTATTAAAAGGCGCATTTCGTAACGCAGAACACTGCCAGAGCATGTGTGCTAGCGAGCAATACTCTGCATTGCACTCGGGGGAGTGTGGGTCGATGTCCGGAGCAAAGTGGCTAAATTGACTTCTCGACGGGAATGATCCCGTCTGTAACATTCTGAGCGTAGAAGACTGGGGTCTAGTGAGCGTGGGGTGTGGGAGGGGGAATTTCCTGCGCCCAAGCTGATAGTGCTTAACGATTTCGTGAAAAGAAAGCAATGGGTCGGAGTCGTGCTCACAACCCGTACTGTCTAGCGCATCGGGACCATCGCGGAATGTGAGACCTCGCGCTTGGTCATGAACTAGCTCATTCGGGTTGGGTTTGCTGGGATGTACATTGTTTCCCATGTGCGCCGGGAACGATGCGATAGTATGCGAAGCATCAGGTGGCCTGTGTCTGATTATGGCCGCTGCCTGTTTCGAAATTAATCCAGATCGAAAGGCTAGTATGGCTGATCTCGAGTCAGTATAGATGTAAGGCCGCGAGGGTCTGTGTGTGTCTGAATCGCTGTGGCTTCAAGTGGATTAAGGTGAGGATTAATGCGTAGAGAAGTATAGAGAAGATACATTAAGGTGTAGATCAGTATGGAACAGTACATCACTGTTAATTGTGGTAAATTATAGCGGCCTAAGGCGGATTAAGGCGGATGAATCCTTACACCAGTAGAGAGAGTGGATTAAGGCAGATTAAGGCGTGGGGAAGTGTGGAGTAGTTCATCAATGAAAACTGAAGTGAGTCGCAGTAGCTTAAGACAGATTAAGGTGCAAACAAATGCCAAGACTGCTATAGAGATGATGGATCAAATTGGATTTTGGTATGGAGGCTTATGAGGTAGTACATCAAACTTAATTGAAGAAAACCACAGTGGCTTAAAGTGCACTGTAGTACGATTATTGCGTAAGTTCGTAAAAACAAATGGATTAAGGTGGATCAAGTGTGCAGCAGCATGACATACACCCTAAATGTGATTTGAAGTGTAACCGAGTGGCTTAAGGTGGATTAAAGTGTGAAGTGGTGTAGAGAGGATGGATTAAGGTGGATTTAGGGGTGAATGAACGCGCCGAATAGTAGAGAAAGGATGGATTAAAGTGTATTAAGGTTCTATGCAGTATGGAGTACTAGGTCAACGTTATTTGAAGTAAATCAGAGCGGCGTAAGGGAGATTAAAGTGTATAGAATAATGAGGATAGATTAAGGTGGATTGGGGTACCAATTAAGGTGTAGATTAATTCAGTAAAGGGGTACTGAGGTGGGGTGCGATATGGAGTCCTATATCAATGTTATTTGAAGTGAGTCAGAATGACTTAAGATGGATTAAATATGTTGTAGTATAGAGAGTATAGATTATGGTGCATTAAGCTGCACAGTAGCATAGAAAAGATAGATTAATGTTGATTAAAGTATGGTCCAGATTGGAGTACTGAATAATTGTTATCTTAAGTGGATCAAGGTGGCCTAAGGTAGATTAGCTTGTGGATTAAGGTTCAGATTACTTTTGCGAACATGAATTACGATGGATTAAGATATGAAGATTAATGTAGTGCTGCATAATTGTAATTCGAAGTAAATCAGAGCAGCGTAAGCTAGATTAAAGTGTGGAGGAGTACATAGAGCATGAATTAAGTTGGATTTTGCGCGGATTAAGGTTCACAATAATACAGAAATGGTGGATGAAGGTGCGATGCGATATGGAGTATTATATCAATGTTATTTGAAGTGAGTCGGAGTGGCTTAAGGTGCAATAAATGTGGAGAAGTATAAAGAGAATAGATCAGGGTGGATTAACGTATAGAGCCGAATGGAGTATTGCATGATTGTTATCCTAAGTGGATCAGATTGGCTTAAATTAGATTAAGGTGTTCATTAAATTTCAGATTGGTTTAGTGAAGACGCATTAAGGTGTTGTAAATAATGTAGTATTGTAATTGTTGTGTGAAGGAAATCAGAGCGGCGAAAGGTGGAGTGAAGTGTAGAGTAATGTAGAGACGATGAATTAGGGTGGATTGGGGAGCGGATTAAGGTGTAGAATATTAAAGAAGGGTGGATTAGGGTAGATTAGCGTGAGATGCGATATGGAGTACAATATCGATGTTATTTGAAGTGAGTAAGAGTGCCTTAATGTGGCTTAACGTGTGGAGTACCATAAAGATGTAAGATTAGGGTGGATTGAATGGCAGATTTTATTTATTTTTATTTATTTTCGATATTTCCAGTCTCACTTGTACACCAAGGCAGGTGGCCATACTGATAACAACGTCAGCATAAACATAATATACACATTGCAGAGTAGAATTGCGTTTCATAAATAAAAATGTTATCTCTAATATTACATTAGTAATTACAACTCAACAGTGAAACTTAATACAATCTAATGCAACATAAAAAGTCATGCAAACAACAAAAGAACACATTGCATAAACATAAAACATTTCTTTCATGGTTAGGTCTTATTTTCTATCGCGTAGGAAACAGTTGACGGTGTTTCAGTGCTTGCTTCGTTGGGTCAAGGTAGATTAAGGTGTTGAATAGGGTAGAAAAGGTGAATAAGGTGCGATTCGATATAGAGTACCACAGCAATATCATTTGAGGTGAGTCAGAGTGACTTAAGGTGTATTAAATGTGGAAGGATGTAGAAAGGTTGAATTAGGGTGGAGTACGATGTACAATAGCATGGAAAAGAACGGTTAAGGTGGATTAAGGTATGGAAATGAATGGAGTATTATATAATTGTTATCTGAAGTGGATCAAAGTGGCTTAAGGTGGATTAGGGTGTGCATTAACGTTGAGATTAGTCTAGCGAAGATGGATTACGGTGGATTAAGGTGTGGAAAAGAATGTAGTATTGCATGATTGTTATTTGAAGTAAATCAGAGTGGCGTAAGGTGGAATAAAGTGTGAAATAACATGCTAAATAGTTTAGCGTAGATGGATTAAGGTATATTAAGGTTGCGATGCAGTATAAAAGCTGTATGGCTGTTAATTTCAAGTGTGCCAGAGTGGCTTAGAGTGGAAATAACTGTTTCTTAACGTGATGAATCAATCGGCGAAGATGGAGGAGGTGAAATAAAATGTGGAGCGGAATGAACTCTTAAAAAATCTCATTTCAAGTGACTCATAGTGGCTTAATATGGATGAAGGTGTGGATTAACGCGTAGAATATTGTCTAGAAGATAGATTATGGTGGATTATAGAAACGCAGCAATAAAGGGCCCCTAAATCACCTCCGATATCTCTTTCAAACATTTCAAGTAAACACGCGCATCGTCTGCCGAATGCCGTCACGATCAACGATGCCACACGTGTAAGCACTACAAGCCGCGGGGCGCCACAATTTCCACGAAACAATTTCTTCTCTCCGGGCCCTTCCGGTGTGCCTAGTGACGTGTGTGACGACAGCGTGTTGAATCTGCGATGCGGTATGCAGGCGATGCTGTGATTGGTCGAACAAGAACCTACGACTTCCGATAGTCTGCAAGCAGCTGCCCGCGCTCCTTGCTGTTCCTCGTCGTGTTACTCGCGTGTGCGCGCTTGCGAATGGGCAACTGCGGCCCGTACCGCAACTGCCAAATCGCTAGCGTACCAGCACTGTCACGCCTAGCGGTCTGATAGAGCTGCGAGGACTGAACACGACAGTGTCTTGCGACGGCTTTCATGCACCATTGTACGGTGCGTGCTTGCAAAAGCGCCGACTGGAAAAGCGAAAAGACAATACTCGTGTCACCGTACGGGTCCATCATCACGGCACGGCAACAGCGGTTAGCCGAGAAGCACGGAGTTCACGGAGTCGCGGCAATCGGAAGTGCCCAATCGGAAGAGCGCGTCATCGATGACGGTGTGTCACGTGAGACTGGGAGGGGCACTCGGCGAGGAGGGCCAAATGGCTTTGGGAGAGGAGATAAGAAGACGAGTGGAGGGCATCGAAGGAAAGAGGGAAACGAGCGATCGCAGCGTTTCGATCATCAAACGCGTGTAAATCCGCGATTACGGCACCGTTTCGAAGAATTACACCATCTCCCGCTAAATGGGACCATGAGGCGATGCGAAGCCGGAGCACTTGCACGATCGCGTTCCGTTGGCGTTCTTTGGGCATGCTACCGACCTCGCGTCGTGGAACGCGAAGAGGAACGCTACGCGCGTCTTGTCTTCCATCTAGCCTGACCACTAATTCTCACAGGGCGATCGGGGAACGCGGTCGGCAGGCGTGCGAGAGGGGGGCAGCGTAGGAGATGAGAGAGAGGGGGGAGGGGACGCGCATGCGCTGGTGCTCATCGCAGCGTTACGCAGAGAGAATTTCCGCATGTCTAGCCCGCGTTTCAGAGGAATAGTGGAAATGGGGAGGGGTGAGGGAAAATGGAGAGGGGGACGGGAAGAGGGGAACTGGAGAGGGGAGAGGAGAGGGGAAGTGGAGAGGGGGAGAGGAGAGGGGAAGTGGAGAGGGTATGCGCATGCGCAGTAAGGGTGGTCACGCCGCACACCACCACCACCACCGGATTGAACTTCGCCATAAGATACTTCGCATCTAAAATTATCACGGCCACGTGTTCGTTGTAGACACGTGCACAACTGTCACGCCACAACTAAATTTCGACCTCTGGGTGGTTCAGGGGCTCTCTAAGGAGTACTAAATAACTACTCTATGACGCAGATCAAGGTGCCTTAAGGTGGACTAAGATGTGGAATAATGTTCACAGTAGTATTGAGAAGATGAATGAACGTATACTAAGGCGTGTAGAAGAATGGACTTCTATAAAACGTTACTTCAAGTGAATCACAGTGACTAATAGTGTATTAACGTATAGATTAACGTGTAGGATAGCATCAAGAAGATGGATTAAGGTAGGATTAAGGCGTGAATAAAAATGGAGTACTGCGTAAATGTAATTTTAAGTGAATTGGGGTGGTTTAGGGAGGAATAAAGCGTGGATTAACGTGCTGGATACTTTAGCGATGAATGATCAAATTGGATCAAGGTGTCATGAAGTACGACATCGACGTAATTTGGAGTAATCAGGGTGGCTTAGGGTGGAGTAAAGTATGGTTAACGTTCCGAATGGTTTAGCAAAGATGAATTTAGGTGTGATGCAGGATGAAGTACTACATCAATGTTATTTTAAGTGAATCGTGGTGGAATAAAAGCATGGAACAACGTGCAAAGTAGAATCGAAAAGGTAGACTAAGGTGTGGACCAGAATGGAGCACTACAAAAATGTTATTTGAAGTGAACCAGGATGACCTATGGTGGAAAACATTGTGGCCTAATGTGAAGAGTAACCCCCGAAGAGGCAATGTTGCCTCCCAAAAGGACATAACGTTTAATTTCCGGACACGTAGTTGTGCGTATAAGCCATGTTCAGGGCAAAAGCAAAACAAACAATAACGCATATTCGTTTCGCACTTAATGATTTGGAAGCCGACGTAACTAGCTGAAGCCTGCTGCCTTTTTTCCTGCCAAACACGTCCGTTGAGCAGTTCCATAGAAAAAACGTAATAGACTCAATCAGCATGTAATGACTAGAGGCAGGATTTTTAGGCATTAAAAGAGCTCGTTCTAGGCGCCAAAAATAGGCAGGCAACAAGTTTTAGGCCTCAAATATCGTAAATATACGCACAATAAACTTTCATATAAATGCAAATAATTTCAGACGAAGACATGCGCGACCTCCATCTACGACAGGAAAACAAGAATGGTATTGGTTAAGGTGGCACAAAGGCGCAACACCTGAATATAGACACGCAATTCTGGTTGGTGCCGCGCGGTTTCCCAGAACACGGTCTCTCCCGTGTTTTTCACGGTGAGTCACGTGTCCACTGCCGAATCAACACACTCCTGGGTGTCTTTTCAGCATGACTGAGAAGGGCAGAGGAGGAGCAGATAGCAAGATCGCCAAAAGACCACAACGGAAGGATTCCTCCTATTGACCGGAGGAATCCTAGATAGGATTCCTCTTATCGCGTAGAGCCAAGTTCTCCGCTTCCAGTGAATCATTGAAGGGGGGGAAGGAGAGGTTGTGCAACCCCCCCCGGAACTTTTCAGTTTTGCATGTGTATACATACACGCACATACACTTACACACGCACGAATATACATAATGTGTCCCTAACCTGCCCCCCCACCCCTGGAAAAACATTTCTGGCTACGTACTGCAGTGGACACCTTAAAAAGTAAACTACAAACAAAACAAAAGCCACGTCCACATCAAACTTTTCTTTCATTTTCTTTATCTTCGCTCTGCTTTCTGCTGACGGCTCTTCGCGGTTTCGCATTGACCAACCACTCGCACCATGTCAGCGCGGCGGTGAATGCTCTCTGGCGTGCCCCACATCACTGCTGCTAGCGGTTGTTTTCGGGAGTTTGTTGAACTAGAGGTCTTGGCTGAACCCCATTGTTCAGAACAGTGAGTGTTGCGCGGTAACATGAATAAGGATATCGAAGTGCACACGGGAGCGAAACGTGAGGCTAAATAGTGTTCATATAAGCGCGATTTTTTTTAAAAAGTCATTTATAGGCATTTGTATGCATTTAGGCATGAACGCCAAAAATAGGCATTTATAGGCGCTATAAAACAAAATAAAAGCCCTGCTTAACCTCTCATTCATGCTCATATATTAAAATGACGCGATAGGAGTGCCAAGGAACAAAACAGGCACTTGCCTGAATTGCGGCCTCAAGTGATGACTAGGAATGATAGTATGTTGATGAAATTTTTTACAAAAAAAAATAACACTATACTTAATTACAACGGCAAGCTGGGCGACTTGGTAATTGGACATGCTTTTTATAGGGGCATAAGGCAACACGGACGGAGGACTAAAAGGAACGGACAAACACGGGCTCTGACTGAAAACATTTTATTTATTTCACACATGGGGTTATCAACACAAAAAAGAATCGCATGGCGCCTACATGTCCTTACAAGTCGTCACCTGAATCAGATCAGTGCTGGGCAGTATCGAAGATACATGTGTCTTAGACGAAGAAACAGTATCCTAGATACTGTTTGGGTATCTTGTATCTGTACCGCGATACGTCTCGCAAAACGAGTATATGACAGGGCTTAAAGTCAGGGGGGGCCCGGGGGGGCCCGGCCCCCTCTCCATTTTTTAGGGAGGGGCCCGGCCCCCCCCTCGGCAGTCCGACGGTGGCACTGCGGCACCCATTTGACAAGTGCTGGAGTTGAATTTTTTGGCAGTAGTGCTTTGTGCGGGGAAATTATACTGTGCAATCTTCCGAATAATCATTTAATCGCGAATGTTTGGTTGACGGGGTGTCAGCAAAACAGAAGAAAACAGGTGTCGTCGTACTGCTGAATGCAATTCACTGAGACACTGAACACCACGGGCAACGCCTCCTGAAACCGCGGGTTCGACAGAGCGTCTTGGCACATCATACTGTTTCACGAGGCACCTGAGTGTGAAGCTATACCTGCTCGTGAATCAGTAATGGTTCACCTTGGTCTGTTTAGTCTGCCACTCAATTTTCATTATTCTAGTTGTGCATCACAAGTCTGCTGTAATTGCAAAGACGCGTGTATTTTGCCTACTTTATTAGGCAAGTGGTAGTGAAAATAAAATATAGCATTGTCGTGCCTGAGGTTCTCAATCCAGTGTGTCAACTAATGTTACTTACTTTGAGCTCACATATTTTAAGCATTTACATCACGAGTTATTTTTGAAAACTTGTTCCTAAAATAATTTCATTTAATGCTTGATTGGATTGACACGCTGAATAAATGCTCGAAATACATCCGGAATATTACATGTATTTGTATAGCATTCATAAGCATTTCTTCACTGCACTGTGATCATCCCAAGCACCTCTCTTAACGCTTAATCTATTGCATATATATATATATACAGTCGAATCTCTTTGATACGATTCTGCATAATACGTTTTGCAGCCTAATACGTTTTTGTTTTTATTCCCGGCCAACATCCCTTGGAAATGATGCCTTTTCATGCGTTTAGTACGATCACATTTCTGCCGAAAATTGGATAATACGACAGCGAAAGTGGATCTTGACCGATATATCTAAAAATCCTGCGTTTATTTTTCGGTATGCCAGCTCGCACCGCGTTCCAACAACACATGATCTGCGCGTTGCAGAGTCGCTTAGGCATGCACTGCAGCATCGATTTCGCGTCGAAAAGATCGCTCCTACGCGATTTTTTCTTCGAGATTTCATATATATATATATACATATATATATATATATATATATATATATATATATATATATATATATATATATATATATATATATATATATATATATATATATTGCCGCTTTATGAGCCGCCCCCCCCCCTCCAATGAAGGCAGACTTTAAGCCCTGAGTATATGTATCTGTATTTCCGACACATTCAATAATGTATCGTGTACTTGAGATACATGATACTGCTATCGCAACACGACCTTGCAAAACAATTATCACTTGCTGAACTCCGCCTCTCAAGCTGGTACTGGCGTCACTAAGCCTCCTGAATAAAGCTAAGGGCAGCGACATTATTTTAGCTTTCCGTCAGAGTCCTCCAATGAGGGCAGATGAGGAGGTCTAAGCGTCCTTTTGGTGGAACAGAGTCACGTGGCAGCGCTCGCGCAGTCTCGACACAAACAAGCGTGCGAACGTCTTTTGTTTTCTCATTTTTTTAAATTTCAGGAGTGTCAGTTCTATGACAGTTGCTCGTAGTCACGGTCCTGTGCCGTGTACCCGAATAAGTGCAGCTTCTATCGCACGAATTTTTTAGCCGCTTTCGTGTCGTTATTGAAGATTCTCTTGCGTGGTGCTTCGTTATGAAATCTGAAGCATGCGAGAACGGCGTTGCTTTGCGTCTCATAGCTTGCACACGTCAGCGATTTGAAGGACTTCGTGGATGTAAGCTTGCCTTACATGCGATGACATTCGCTTATGTGCAAATAAGTTTCTACGAGCTATAGCTCCACCGTTACCGATGCTCGATCTATTAGAACAAGCCTTTACCGAACAAAATATATCTCTTTGTACCGTATCTTTTTCTTCCTGCTATCTTTATTCGAAGAGTTTTCTAAATCATCATATGATTGTTTGCACAAAGGCTTTCTCAGCTGTCCTTCTTTTGCATTCCATACATTACCTAGGTCTCTATTGTTCTTTTTTTTTGGTGTTGTCGCTGCAATATATATATATATATATATATATATATATATATATATATATATCTATATATATATATATATATATATATATATATATGCTGCCAAAATAAGCTCTCTTCTTTATTGCTACTTTTAAATGTCTGTGTTTTTTCTGCTACTGATTACACATTTACACTTCACTTCAGTTTAATGTTCTGTCAAGGAGATTTTGAAAACAAATATATAGTTATGTGGGTGCGCCTTGAGTATACAATATTGATAATGTTTGAGGTGTAACGTCCTAGAACCGCGTCATGAATATGAGAGACGGCGTAGTGGAGGCCTCCGGAAATTTCGACCACCTTGGTTTCTCTAACGTGCACCTAAGCCTAAATAGGCGGGCCTCAAGCATTTTCGCCTCCATCGAAAAGGCGTCCGCCGCGACCAGGATTCGATCCTGCGACCGTCGCGTCAGCAGTCGAGCGTTATAACCACTAGACAACTGTGGAGGTCTTGAGTATAAAGTACCATACATTCTGCTTACCGCATAATAAAAATGTTAAATTGAGTTTCCATTGTAATAACGGAAATTATTATGAGCCATCTTCAAGATGTTAGATGTAGGATTCGAGAAATATTTCAACCAAATGCTCCGTTTACCTCATGAGCGAACGAACGAGTCTCTCCAGGAAATTTTCCCTAGGCAATTAATCTTCTATTATCTTACCTTAAAGGGGCCATCCAACACTTTTTTTGAAGCACCTACATCGCTGCCGACCACATCAACGCGTAGAGGCGCTCGCCAGAACTATTGCGGGCGGAAATGACGAAGATGAGCGCTGGCCTATGATTGGATAAATGTAACGTTAGAAGTAATGACGGCGTTGCATCACAAAAGGGGTTATTATTGGGTTTAGTTTTTCTTTAGCATGCTTTTTTCACTTAACACCAACTAGACGAATGATCGTAGACTTTTTCAGCTTTAAAACTGCAGCGCTCGGCAAGGAATGCGCCGAACGCCACGGCGCTGGAGGAAACGCGCTGGGGACGCTCCAGGCGCCGTTGTTTGATGAAACTGAAGGGAAAAAAAAATGTAAAAGCGTTGACATAGACGCCGTCGCAACAAGAAAGATTACTAAAACTACAAAACACGATAGAGGCGTTTGCGATCTGCCTCGTTTCGCACGTGCAGTTCACTCTTAATGCACCACATTGTTTGTTACTATTGCAACGGCGTCATCATTACGTTGGAAAGAACGGGCAATATTGTATGCAAGCTTCCCGTACGTAGGATCTTTCAGTTCACTTCATTGGGGCGCCTTCAGACGTCGCAGGGTAAGTGAAACATGGTCAGGTGACCCCGCGAAATACGAGTTGAGGGTAGGCCTCCATTTTATGATATTTTCAGTGTTCTAGGCTGAATAACTTCGGACTACGTGCACCTATCGCTGCCGTTCTTGCTGCAATAATCTCTTCATCATTCAGTTTACGCAACCCGAAAGTAAAAAAATTAAAACAATGAGGTCTGGAAAAGTGTTAGAGGGTCTCTTTAACACGTATTTTGACGATGCTTCATTCATACTTTTGACGCGGAAGGCAACGAGAAAGTAAAAGCAACGCTTTTGAAGAGGTACCATATTTTCCCAGAAGCATTTAGGCAGCGTTTCAGAGTAGCTAGCAAAAAGAGTAATGAGGACTACTCTGAGTTCGCGTACGGTTTGAAAACAAACCTCGTGGAGTGGCTTAAGGAAGCCGAAGTCTATGAAAGTGGAGACAAAATTGTGGAGTGTATATGTCTCGAACAATTCTACCGCAGTATTCCAGAGGCAGTGAGGCTTTGGGTACAAGACAGAGATGGTGTAGATACTGTAGACAAGTTAGCGCTGCTGGCTGATGAGTATGTAATACGGCGAAAGCTCACTACTAAAGACCAGCGTTCGCAAGGAAGGAATAATCAGGGAGGATTGATCTATCCCAAAAAGCAGAAACAGGAAAAAGCTATTGAGAGGGTCGAATCTGAGGAAAAGACACAGGAAGGGATCTACGATAACGGAGTTAACAAGACTCTCGAAGAAAAACAAAAGAAGCTTGACGCTCGAGAATTCGAGAAAAGACGGCCGTGTCGATGTTATAATTGCCACGGTATAGGTCACTGCTGCGGAATGCGAGAAAGAGAAGGCAGTAGTGCTTTCCTACGTGAACGAAAGCGAAGAAAACTTTGAGCTTTTCCGTCCATATCTAGAGGAGTTACGTATTAACGGAAAAACTTGTAGTGTATTAAGAGACAGCGGAGCAACAATAGACCTACTTCACGCTTCTTTTCTAAACGCGGAGGACTATACAAGGAATGTAATCTGAATTAAATCAGTGCTAGAAAAACACAGCGTTCGTTTACAAATAGCGAGAGTGATAATATCCGGTCCTTTCGGAGACCTGGAGACAGAGGCAGGCGTGTCGAAGGCGCTGTCAATGAACTACCCGTATCTCTTTTCAAACCATTCGGAACGTTTTTTACGAGAGCGTGGTCGAGAGTTCAGAGAGGAAACGGTGCAAGCATTCACGCGCTCGCTAGCCTGCCAAATCGCCACTCAGCTAGCGGACGAGCCAAGCACATGAGGGGCCAAACGTAAGGAAGCGCATTCCCAACTGGAACCTAATGCTGCGGCGGAAAAAGCGAACAGCGTGATAGCCGAAGGGGCGCGTAAGGTGATCCCCGCTGAACACTGTCCTCGCAAAGCTATGGCGCCAGTTGAAATAACAGAAAGAGAGAACGGCTCTTTACTTCTTCCTGGAATGAGAGGCTTTGCATTTTCCGACTACACCGACACCGACAAGCGAAAAAAAACTGTCGGCTCAATCAGCCTGTTTTGTTTTTTTATGTCAGTCGTCAGTTCAGTCAGTCAGTCAGTTCAGTCAGCCAGTTCAGTCAGTCAGTTCAGTCAGTCAGTTCAGTCAGTCAGTCAGTTCAGTCGGTCAGTTCAGTCAGTCAGTTCAGTCAGTCGTCAGTTCAGTCAGTCAGTTCAGTCAGTCAGTTCAGTTAGTCAGTCAGTCAGTTCAGTCAGTCAGTTCAGCGAGTTCAGTCAGCCAGTTCAGTCAGTCAGTTCAGTCAAATACAGGCGGCTAAGAGTGTAGCTGTCGTCGATGTCGCTACCGCTACCATGTGTATATCTCCTAACCAGAGTAGTATGCCTTTTGTAGCGAGAGTGAGACGTGAAGGCGGCCGACGTGACCGTTGCGAAGTCTCGCCACTTTATTCGAAGGCCCTAGTACCAGCCGAGCGGCAGCGGCTGCCGGCGTCCAGCCTCCAGGAGCGTGAGCACGTTCTACTGCTCGCGCCTCGAGCTCTGAGCATTAGCTGCGCGAGAGGCGCGGCCCGTAAGTGGTGAAATGGTGATGATGAGGCGTTTGCGATCTGCCTCGTTTCGCACGTGCAGTTCACTCTTAATGCACCACATTGTTTGTTACTATTGCAACGGCGTCATCATTACGTTGGAAAGAACGGGCAATATTGTATGCAAGCTTCCCGTACGTAGGATCTTTCAGTTCACTTCATTGGGGCGCCTTCAGACGTCGCAGGGTAAGTGAAACATGGTCAGGTGACCCCGCGAAATACGAGTTGAGGGTAGGCCTCCATTTTATGATATTTTCAGTGTTCTAGGCTGAATAACTTCGGACTGCGTGCACCTATCGCTGCCGTTCTTGCTGCAATAATCTCTTCATCATTCAGTTTACGCAACCCGAAAGTAAACAATTTAAAACAATGAGGTCTGGAAAAGTGTTAGAGGGTTTCTTTAACACGTATTTTGACGATGCTTCATTCATACTTCTCATATCTACTAGGGGTCCGCCTGTATCGGGTTCGTACACTTATTCACTGTGGATGTTTGATACAGAACCCCCCTTCTATTTTACTTTTTCTTTCCTCTTCTAGGCCTCCCTGACTTTTTTTTTCTATTACTAATCGCAAGATAACTGGGGCTGTAAGTGGCAACAGCGCGAAGAGTGGGTGTGTCCGGGTTTTAAGTAGCAATAAACTCTTAGCACCACTCGGCGCAAGCCGTGCCGCAATGTTTCGAAAGCTTCGCGATTTTTCCCAATTGTTCGAGTAAAATTCCGCGTGCGACGGGAGCAGGAGGGGGGAGGTCTAGTTTATTTGGGAGCTTGTGTGAGCAACAGTAATAACGCTGGAAAGTTTCATCGCCCATGTATGAAAGAGAGACGTGAGTTGGGCTAGTTGCTACTGAGCAATAAATTCTCTGTTGAAGTTTGCGCTCCGTCCTGTCAGTCGTCTCTGCCTTGTCTGTGGTTTTTATTGCGCTATTCAGTCATGTCTGCAGTTAGTATGAAAAAGGACGCGCTCCGCCGATGATCAGATTACCGACGACCGACGAATGTGATCACCGCTATCTGCGTGCAGTGTGCTTTGCTTGTACTTTCATTTACTTAGTTTGCTTGAGACAAGCTAGCTCAGTACAGTTTCGTTTGTACAATATGACTGTCGCCCTCTTAATCGTTACTATACCACGTGACAGTACAATACTTCCGAGACGTTTCCTTGGTAGCACATGTTCTTTCGCGGATAAAAAATTGTTCAAAAATTGCGTGTTAGTGAGTATATCGATAACGAACGTATTACATCAGCACATACGTAGAATATGAACAGCCACTGCAGTTTCATATGTCTCCTGCAAAATGCACTATGCGTCACAAAATTTCGCTACAAGCTTTCTTGCCGCTGTACACCTGTCCGGTGATCCGGTACTGCGTAGCCGTGGTTTACGGACAAGGTTAAACTCCATGCCAGTATTTGCACCAATCGTGCGCATGCTTCTTAATGAAGTTCGTTTGATTATATGACAACCCTTTGGGTAGTCGGAAAGCTAAGCAGAGACTGCCATCAATTACAAAAAGTCAAGCACGAAGCGCTGCCAGCGAAGTGCATAAAGAGATGTCCTGCTGAGCAGCTTAAAGAAAACCCCGGTAAGTTCTTTCGGAATTGAACTGATGCAATTTGAGCAACAAATACAAAACTTTGAAGATACTAACAGACATTTCATTTAACTGAAACAAAATTGGTCACAGTTAAGAAATTTCAAGCAGACAATTTTGTGCATTGGCGTTTGCTGATACATCATGTGGATTTATAAAAAGAATTTTGCGAATATATCGAAGTATCTTAAGATACAATATGCAAGTATCGTACCGGATACGTTAATTTCGGAGGTATGTTGTATCTGAATCTCAAATAATTGTTGCCTGAGCATCTTGCATCGTATCGCGATGCACTTTCAAAGTATCTTTGCTCCGCTTTACATCTGATTAGCCCAATCTGAAATTTTATTTCTCTATCATGTGAAGGGATAGCGGTCTGGCTGACGCACGCACTTTGCGTCGCATGCACGAGGCAAGCTTCCACAAATTTGCCACTCATTTGGTTATTACTTTTATACACCACCTATGTTTTATGAAACATTGGTTCGCGATTGCATGTATTGCAATGCGCAGCAAGTTTCGCGGTAGTGGATTTCTGAGCGGCGGTGTGGTGCTCTCTTAGACGGACGTTAATGCAGCGCCTCGTCTGCTGAAATGCATTTTACCACATGACAGTAGAATGACCAAAAGGACCCTTATTGAGCATGCACGAACAGCTCCTTGTTCTTTTATAGTACATGTAGCCTTGGACGCCAGTCCAAGTCGAATGGCGAGATTACACGTTCACCGTGCTTAACGAGTTATTTGGGGGAAAAGCGCTCCCGCGCCATATCGCTTATCTGTCTTTTTTTAGCGTGCCCAATCTGTTGAATGAAATGGATTAATGAAAACGTTGTTTCTTCTGTTTAATTCTGCGGCTGGCGTAGTACTCCTTCCTTAATCTCCTTTACAAGCTCTTCACATGTCGAGACAAGCGTGGTTTCCCGAAAACCGGCCTTCTCTAAAAGGTCGCATTCTTAGCGAAAAGCTTGTAATTGACTAGGTGATCGCAAGACTTCCTGACAGCAGAACCTCACCAAGTTGTAACTATGCCTCGTTTCACTAGCTTCGATGTGCCTACAAGTATTTTAACCTTACTTGTTTTTGGATAATAGGGCCAGCAAATGTGATGAGTTAACGGAAAATCCAAAGCTGCAGCATTGTGTTTGTCAGTATCTGATGGGTGAGGCTAACTCCCATTTCAAAGCAGCAAAAATATCACTAACCTTTCCAGAAAGTAGTTGTGAACGAATAAGAATGTGGTAGTCGTCAATAAACCTGAAGCACTTAACCACGTCTCGCTGCCAAAAGTGCTTTTGAGGGCACCGTAAACATGGCCGCGAAAAATCTCACTAATAATTGGGGCGACTGGAGAGCCCTATGCGCACTCACTGCTTCGAAACCGTGACGTTCCCATTCCCAAACAATAAACGTATAACTGCGAGTAAACACCAACAGCTCCGAGAAAATTTGGAACAGGAATTTCACGAACATTAGTGAGCTTTAACTAACGGTTACTTGTATAAGGAATGCTTAGCGCAGAGTAACGGTTATCGCAGACAAAGTATTAAAACTTGTGGCGGCAGCTGCGAGTTCACCGTCGAGCAGATGAAGCCACAACCACTAACAACGAAGAACTACCTTCTCTTCAGAAGACCGTGTTACTCGACCGGTGTATGGCAAAAGGGAAACAAGACTAGGTCCCCTCTCGTGCCTCCAATTGTCATGACTGAGCCCACATGTGTTTTACTGCTGCCGGCCAGATATTAACGCAATAGTATAAAACAGCTCTTTTCGCGGAATTTCCGGTGTCGGTGTCAGCGGCGTCGACGGTGTCGGCGTTGTTTATAAGCGTGACTCAGTTTTTGCAGAAAACATTAGCGGAATTACTGAGTGGACCAGTTGCGAAAACCCATTTCCTCCTACGTCCGCCAGTAGAAATTCTGGCCGGGTTCAGTCTGTCGTATAATTATTGATTTGTTCTCTTCCACCTCTTGTGATCCGCGTGTTTTTTCTGGATATCAGCGAACTGAATGCACTGATAAATTTGTTGTTGCCACGTGCTTTATGTCACTATATAACACCGGGGCGGTTTTCTTTCCAGGTATGAGACAAGCCCAGGCAGTCCCATCGAGGTGACCATCAAGCTGTAAAGGGTAAATCCTGGAGCCATACCAGGCGTTTTACCAGACTGGCCGTTGTACATCCCTCGTCGGGAGACAGCTGCCCGTGAAGGGCCAAGGGAAAAGTGGTCACGCCGAGAAGCTGAGGAACAACGTAAGGCACTTTAACTTCCTAGGCAATATAACAGAGAGCTTGAAAAACTTCACGAGCGTGAAGGCCGTGTGATAGAAAAAAATTGGGTGCTTGATCGTCCGTATGTGTTATACTCCTGTCGAACAGCACGCATGATTACAAAGCATGCGCCTGAAATACGGCAATGTGGGTGTTTTAATTTTTTTTTCCAGAGCGGCTTTCTACACCTCGTGCTTTCACCAGCGTTTCGTTTTCTAAAAATCTCAGCCACCACAAGAATTGAAAACAGCATTAGCTAGATTCACATAGAAAGCGGTTTCTTTCATGCATAAGCAAAGTGGCGCGAGACTGCAAACTGTGACGATTTTTCCAAGCCTAGCTGTGTGCATAACTGTTGAGGCGGCATATTAGCTTGTTTCCACAGGCGGTAACACAAACTTGTTCTATGACAATCATTCGTGCGTGACGCTATTCAGATAAAATGTATACAAATAAAGTGAATTTCGATATTCCTGTGTTTAACAAGGGCCGTTTTACAGAATCAAAAAATAAGAATGATAAATTCACATAGACACGTTAAATGGTTTGTTCTAGAATGCAGTATTTACAATTTGTGATTAAAGTATATTCTGTGCCTTCATAATGATGTTTTGCTTTTTATTTCAGCTAAAGTGACTAATTAGCATGCGCTTTGCTTGCCTTAGCCTCAATCAAACATCCACAGGGGAGAATAACATAGGCGATGTTGCGATACACGCAAAAAACCATCCTCCAAGTCAATTAATCTACGGAAAGTCTATGGGAATGTTGCTTTCTATGAAGGCGTTGACTTCGGTGAACAGGCGGGTGCCACTTAATTTTTGCGTCACTTATACGTATTGAATTGTACATCGCAGAATACAGAACGAAAGACGAGGAAGCACGCAATTATACGTGTGTTTCATTGCTTTGGAACCGAAGGACATACAGTGCCAGGTTTATTTTACTTTAAGTGCAGCTCTTATTTTCCGAAGCCATAGTAACCGCCACGCGCAAAAGAACACCCTGCAACGCAGTGACCTTATGCGCGGCGAAGCCGAATATGCGATCCATCAACTGGTAGACCGTGTGTCGTGCAGCTGGCGGCTTGTTGCCACCGTCGTCATTTACGTAACGTCGGGATACCTAAAAGCAAGCACGGAATAAAAAATAAAGTGTTGTCACAACCGGAAACGCTAGCGACGTCGGCAACTTGCGCTACATGGCGCAAAATGGTAATTTTTTTTTTCAAATCGCCGCTCTTTTCCATGCTTTTGATAACTACGCGATTTTATTGCGCCTTTGGGGGCTCACTAATTGCGTGTGCAAGAGAAAAAGATGTTCAACAAGAAAGATGTGGTAAGTAGGCTTGTTGTATTGTCGTAATAGAGTACTGCCAATATACAGTAAACTGCTTCGCAGATAAAAAAAAAAGAATATGAAGGGCGGCTCTGCACTGGTGGTGAGAACCCTGAGGTAGCCGCAGAGCAGGTGGCTTTCCCCTCCTCCCCACCCTCACTTCTCTATTTCATTGTCCCCCTCTCTCTCTTTCTTTCTCTTTGTCGGTATTTCTACCTTTCTTTCTCTATCTTCCATCTCTTCCTCCTATCTCTGCACTTCTCGCTTTCTCTTTCATTCTCTCTCTTTCTCTCCATCTTTCTCTTTGTGCCTTTCGTTTTCTCTGTTTCTTTTTTTTCTTCACCCCCTTTTTTTTCCGTCACCCCCATATTTCTCTATGAGAAATAAAAGTTGATTGATTGAATGATTGATTGATTGATTTCTCCGTTGTTTTCTTTTGGTGATATGTTTCCCTCTCTTCTCTCCTTCTCACTCTCGCATCTGTCCTCCTCTCCCTCACTTTTATTTCTGACCACCCCCTTGCTACACTAAACTATACAAGGTTATGCTGTACTCTGCTAGCGTGCATCTATAGCCGAATGGTTAAGACGAACACCTTTGAATGGTGTGTGCGCGTGTTCGGATCTCACCTCGCGAAAAAAGTTTTTACCCTAGAATGTCTCTCTATCTCTGTCTTTATATCTTATTCTGTCTCTCTGTACTCGTCGTCTCGTCCATCCGAGTTATTGCATCCCGGGCCGGAGAAATCAGCGTTTGTGTTTTGGGAGCGAAGCAGAAGATGAAGACGACGACGATGTTGAAGAAAAGAACAACGAGTGCGCGTGCCGGTTCATGATGATGAGTTTTCGGGAGACACCGCACAAACTACGGCGAGCTAAAACATCTTCGCTGTAAAGGGTACGATACAAGGGCTCATGAGCAAAATAGCACAACAGTTCAAAAACTCACGTTGCCCAATCGAGGGAAATCACTCGGGCGAGGCAGCAGCCGTGAAAGTATCACTTTGGCGGCCGTACACAGTGTAGCGTTTCTTCGTTTTAGCGTGCCGGATTCACCGTCACGAAAGGCGAGGGCTCGGCGGCCATGCGCCAGCGAAAGCAGTCTGCAGTCACAAAAACGGTACAGTTTATGTGAGGTAGTTTCGTCTTTCTGAAGTGCCACGAAAGTAAACGCCATATTAGCAAACAAATAACCTACGGAAAATACGCGTGCGAAACGATTGTGCAAGTGTGAGCGATGCCTCTTTGACCCGACAATGCGCCGAACTAAACAGAACGAACATTAGGGCACGTAGCAGACTGCCTGCGCAAGCCTCAAGTTCCGGCGCACGACCAAAAAAAAAAAAGGAAAAATTGGCATTGCGCTGTTTAGCCAAGTGCCAGAGAAGCCGTAAATTGCTAGCTTACATTGGTATGTTTAAGATTAGGAGTATTTGAAAAAAAATTTCCGTGAATTTCTTGGTTTTCGTTATTTGTCCCCAACTCGCCTAGTCGCCCTTCTATCGTACCCGGCTCGTCGATGTTTGTGGCAATAGGTTTTCGGGCACTTTTCATTCCAAGTTCCGGGACCGATCTGAACTAAGCTTGGGTTCATCGCGCTAACGTGACGTCACACAGGTCTGCGGACGCGTCTTTGTTCGGCGACGGCCGCTACCTATAACGAAAGAAAGAGGAGTGGTTTCTTTTTTTTTTTGAAACGCCACCAAGTACACAGATCAGTGAATACAAGCATCGTCTGAGAGAGAGAGAGAAGAAACTTTATTAGCACTTGGCCGGCAGTTTGGTCTTGATGGCCTCAGATGGCAACTCAATAACCTCTATCGCCTTCAAGTCCAACTAATTGGACTGCGGGCCCCTAAATTTTCTTATACAACGGCATTTTTTTTTCATTCCAGCGCGATTGGAATCAAGATTTCATAAGGAAAGCCTCACATGTATAAATAAACGCATTCCGCTTGGAAACTTTAGCTTAAAATATAGTAGGCAAATAGGAAAGGCCGTGACGCTACACCTTCATGCTGGAGTTATGAATATTTGTAAACCACATGGCAAAACTAAACTTCCTTACTAAACCAGAGCTAACATGCAGGGTCTTTTCTACTTAGTATGGTTACGGTGCAATTACATTCGGCTCCAAGAACAGTGCACCTTGCTTCCCCTCCTCCGCACACAAAGATCGTGTAGTTGAGTACTCTCTACTCTACATTGTCAAATACTGTATTCAAACACAAATATCTTCTTACATGCAGCCCCTTTTTATAGAATAAGTAGTATTTTGCTTGGTTCAAGCATCCATGGTACTAGTGTTGTCGCACTATTTGGGAAACACGTATCTGCAAAGAATATCTAAATCACCTAACGCAAGTATTACTAATGTAGCAATAAAAGCTCGATGAGCACGCCGCTTCAGTGATTTTGCTGGTACCCGTCAGAGGCTGACGCTATTCTCATTCTCTTTTCCAGGCCTCGTTAATTCGTAAAATGGGATAATTTGGATGTCTTACGTCTCTTATGGCCTCGAGGAGCCTACGCATTGCTTAGTACAAATAAACTTTTGTCGATTCGGTCATATTTTGCAGCAACCCGGTTAAAGCGAACGTTTCTCGAAGCGTCGCCAGCGCGAAGCGCCGCAAATGCGCGACGCAGAACACCGAATACGGCGTTAGCGGAGAACTGAAAGGATACTACACAGTCAGCATCGCCATCGCCATTAGCCCGAGCCGGTTAACGATTGGAAAGGCAGCAATGTTTGATGCCCATGGTTTGAAACACCTGACTCACGAAGCAGCAATATTGCCTTCCTTGTTGAATGATATGAGTATTTTCCAAGGACAATTATGACTTTATTTAGCCACTTCGTATTGTGTGACACCAGAAACCTAATGAAAGCGGGCATTACGTTATGTTTTGTGTAAAATAGTGAAAGAAATCATCCTAAAAGGGAGTTAATCGAGGCAGGGATCGAGGGTAACGCGCCAACCGCAGAGTTCAGCGAGAATTCAAGCCTTTTTAAAGCAGGAAAAAAATCACTAATGCACATGAATGTGCGCTCCATTTGTCCACGGAGGGGGGGGGGGCGCTTGCTACTCTTCATTTATTTACGCGAAAAAAAAAGGGTCGACGCTTTTTGAATACACATCGTACAAAAAGTTCTCCGAGAAACATACAGAAATAGCATGCGTAAAAAAAGTTTCTGTGAAGGACGTATTTACAGGACTTTAAGACAAAGGGAAGTTCAAGTGCCTCTCTGAACCCGGCTGTATATATGGCAAATCAATACTCTTTAATAATGTAGCGAAGCCTAGGCAGGAAGGGGAAGGAGATCGTCCCTTTGGCACCATCCTCTCCCAACTCTTTTGTTCTCTTGTCCTGGCGCCTCACTGGCTTATTCACCGTCATTCACACTTGGGCTGCTGGCAGAGGATACAGCTGGCACGCGACTTCACGAAAAAATTGCTTGATTTGGTGGAGGAACAACAGAAACTGTCGATCAAGGACGAAATCACGCTGTCATGTACGAAGGCTCGACACGCTGACAGCGCTGTTATTTCAAGGTCTGGCAAAAAAAAAACCTGGTCGAAGCTTGCACTAAGTCGCGGAAGGCTTCAAACAGCGAAACTGGACGATTCTGAAGTCTAATCTGGTTGCTTCGAAGTTTTTGCTTGGCTTTGGCTAGGTAAGTCACGACACGCATGTCCCAACTCCAGAACCGAGCTTTGGCACCTCTGATAAATCCACGGGCACGTCGTCGTGTGCGCAGGGCTTCCATCGCTTCGGGCTCTTCTGGCCGCCGCCGTTGCCATTCCCGTTCCCTAATATGGCAGTTACGCACTAGTCGGGCCAAGTCTTTTGATCTTTTTTATGTCTTTATTGCCATTATTTCCCTCTATTTCTCTTTCTCTCTTAGTCAACCAGTGGTGAGCAGTGGGATTATTTACTCCTCATCATCACACCTCTCATCATCACGCTTCCTTTCCTTTCCCACCCCCGTGTAGTATTCAATACAAGGCTATGCTATGCTGGCGTGCCTGGGTTGCCGAGTGGTTAGGACGCTCGCCTTTGGATCTGGGGTACACGGGTCCCAATCTTCCCCCGTGGAGGCATTTGTTTCGGCAAGAACCTTTCTTTCAGTCTCTCTATTTCTCTGTTTCTCTCTCTATCTCTGTACTCGTTCTCAAGGTTATGACCGGCCACGTCGTAGCGGTGAGTAGTGGGATCTTCCGAAAGTCTGTGGCACATACAAATTCATGATGATGATTGTTTTGTGAAAGGCCGCACATTACGGCTAGCTTAAACCTCTTCGCTGTTAGAAATGATGACATCGCTAACCGTCTGACAGTTCTTTGCCAAGAGCATTTCGAATGGATCCGGCTCTATTGATTTCATGACGTTCTAATCGTCGTCATGACTTATGGAAGGACTATTGCGGTGGCAAAGGTTAACTACATCTTTATTGTAGATGGTAAAATGTTCACCATTTCTTGAGCACGGCTGCGCAGCTGTTGGTCAGCCCGAGGCTTCCGGCCGGCAGGGTGACCGAATATTTGATGGAGTTAAGCTCTAAGTGCCGCCCAGGTAATAAAGTAAGATTAGCAGTTTCAATACCAAAGAGTGGTCACTCCGATAATTAGGAACCGACGTTACTGAGCTTATCGCCGTCATTCCATTCGTTTGAATCACAGTAACTATGTTGTACGCTGACAGTCAATTTTTGACGTCATGATCGCGCGCTCCGCGGAATAGTGGACGTCCTTGTTAAGAAAATAGATGACTGCAGGTGACGGTTGGAGGAATTGCTCTGCCTGATGTCCTGATGCATGGAAGTTAAAGGGGTGGAGGGTGTGCGTCTTTCGGAGATGCACATTTGCAAACGCCCTGCACCTCCTTGAAACATCGGCAGGCGTTCAAACCAAAGTTCTCAAACGGTAGAGGTGAGCAGAGAAGTGCAACACCGCAGAGGGAACGCATACATATTAGAGCGAAGCTTGTATTGATGATGATGGTGAAGAAAACATTTATTGTAAGAAAATTCAGACATTCACCGCAAGGGCGATGTAATATGAATGCGACAGCAACAAATTGGAATGTCACACGAAGAACGACAAGCAGCTCGAACTTGCTCCGGGCTGCTCAAGCACAAAGGGCGCACGAAAAGAACGCACACAGGGCGAGCGCGAACTAACCACTGCCACTGCTCGACACTTCCAGCGCCCTGTTCAAACACAAAACGGGACGCATGAAAAGAATGCACAGGTATACACAGGACGAGCGCGAAGTAACAACAGTCACAGTTGTTACTTCAACTAGCCCCTACTTTGGCTCTTCAAGCTAGCAGCTCACATCTTTAGCAAACGCGGCCGCTGCAGAGAGTGAAGTGACCTTCTTGTGCTCTATAACTTGAACGCAAACTTTGCAGTGAAAGCAGAAGACGTACAAACCTCCCATCTCAGGAGATCAGCATGCGAGCACGGGCGAACACGCCCTGCATGTCAAAGGACAAGTGGGAGACGCACATCCCAACTCCGGGGAACAGTAGGGAGATTTAAAAATGGGGACCCAAAGTGCTAGGGGACCCAAGATATTTGCGAGCTCCCAGACCGCATGCGCAGACCCAAAGCCATTCTTGGGCTCTTGCGCTCGCGTTCTTCCAAGACCCAGAAATCGAAAACTAGAGTGGGTCGCCAGGGAGACTATGCAAACACAGCGCGGGCAACGACACAGGATGGCCCGCGTCTCGTATAATTTTAATTTCCCCACGTGTGGTGTCCCGTCCCGTGGGTTTGACTAAACACCGCGTGCGTTTCATCCAACTCTCAAATTCTGCTTCTCTTCGTTTCTGAGAGTTGGGGGGTGGGAGGGCTCTATGCGGCGCAATACGGTAACTCATCCACCTTTGCACTGGCGGTAGTAGATGACGATGGAGCTGTACGTTCAGCCGCGTCGGTTACGCTAGCGACGAGCGCCACAGCCGAGCAGGTCGCCATAGCTTTAGCGATGACCGACCCCTCGCACACCAGCGTCTTCACAGACGCCGGCGCTGCCATCCGGGTTACGAAACCAGCAACAACGCGAGTGAAGCAGCCGACATTTTACAAACAAGTAAGCACACGGGCTCGCACTACCCCTCTTGGTTCCCTGCTCACATAGGCGAAGTCCACTGCCAAAAAGCCAACCTCAACGAAACGGCTCATGACCAAGCGCGAGAACTCACCCGCCGTGACGGTCAATCAGCAACCGAAGAGCTGGGCCCGGACATACAGTTTAACGGCCCCTTACTAACCTGCCACGAAATAACCTCTGGCTACCTCAACAACAGACGCCAACACCTCTTAGCACACACAAAGCTCGAACGCGCGTAAGCGGTAGCCTTTCGCATGCTACAAACGAGATCGTACCTCACGGGGCCGACTGAGCCATTACAACACAGACATTACTCCCCAATGCCGAGATTGCACATGCACATGCTCTGGCAATGTCCCGCGTCACTTCAGGGACATCTCAGCAGTGAGTCCGACTGGGAAGAGGCACTCAGAAGCTCCGAGCTCTACCACAAACTCAAGGCAGTCCAGAGGGCCCAAGAACAGCGGAACTCCACCACGTTCCCGCCATGACTCGGGCATCGCCTACGGTAGAGGCTGCTAGGGTGTCCCCTCTGGATGCCCCGGCGGCTTAAACTCCTCAGGACCTGTGAATAAAGTTCTTGACTGACTGATGCCTCCGAACACTAGAGCAACCTAGCTAACGCAGCTATAGCGGGGAGACGGAATATAAAGTGCGCCCTTCCCGCAATCTCGTGGGTGCTAGTGAACACGCTGAAGTACCTCCAAGCGCTGCTTACCGCTAGCGATAAATGGTGCATATAAACAGCTCACCGTTAGCATGCTGGAGGATATATATATATATATATATATATATATATATATATATATATATATATATATATATATATATATATATATATATATATATATATATATATATACGGCACATATGACGGCGAAGGAGAAAACCCGCCGAGAGTGTCCGTATACTTGCTATCGCAATAGAGTTTCGGGGCCCAAGGGTGGCCCCGCTACATGTTCGGCATCTTAGTCCGGGACACCGCATGACAAGGCCCCATCTCGCGCCCGTCTCCCCACAGCCGGTTGAGACTCCAGTGAGGAGAAGTTGAGGCGGGAAGGGTATCATGCCTTTCGGGAAGGGGTGGAAGAAAGGGGAAGATGGAGATTTTTTATGCTCGGAGCACTTATGAGGCCGGGTTGTCGTGCATCCATGCATCTCATGTAGCGTACCCCGCTTGTAAGGCAGCAGTAAGGCTGTGCGCTCGAAGGATGCCGACGTGTTTACGTTTTCAGAGGAGAGCAGTGTCTCTTTCGCTCGCGGACGCGGCCGATGAGCTTGTCTCTTTGCGTTGAGTGCTCAGGGCGAGAGCGGTTTCGCGCCAAGGGGCGAACCGCGAGGTCGCGGAATGCCGAGAGGGGTCGGATTTTGGAGCGGGGACATCTGCCGTACACGTCCCGCTGTGTTTGAGTGCACTGCGGGCAGTTGTGTCGGCTGCGATGGCGCCACGCGTGCAGTTGCGCGCCGCCTCCCCTCTATTGTGATGACTGGGCCACGGCCGCCGCGGTCTTATTTTTGAACTCAGGGAAGGCGACTTCCGGTCTGGAGACAGACCACATTGCGTGGGTCTGAAGTGCAGGCGGCGCTGTTTGATGACATCGGCCAGCGACGGGAGCACGCTGTAGAGGGGAAACCCCAGTGGTCTGGTTTGCGCCAAGTTGGAGGCGACGGCCCTTTTGCTGGCCGACGATGCCGCTGAAGAGTAGAAAGTGTGAGCCATAAATTCCGCACATGTGACGTAGGCTCCTGACACTGCGTGACCACGTGTCAACGAGAAAGAAGCAAAACTGTTGTTTTTAGTAATATATTGGTTTTTCGTTTAGGCCCTGCCCGGAGGGCTGTGGCCTACGAGTACTTAAGCTCTGGTTGGCCGCCGTGGTCAAGGGAGGAAGAAAGGAATGCCACCGCCCTTTTTCTTTGTTTGTTGCAGTAGATAGTGACCTGCACGTGAGTGGAACGTCAGTTTGGGCTGTAATCAGCGTTACTGATAGATAGGTAAAGCTCCGTACAATGTACGTAAAGCTAGCCTGGGCTGTTATCATAGCGCTGATAGATCAGTAACGCTAGGGGCAATCGCAGGTTAGGACAGTCTGGGCTCTAGCTTTCTTAACAAGTAGAAGATTAAGACTGTATATTTGTCCTATTTTAAACTCTGTATCTTTTCGCGCCATAATAAAGGACTTCATCCATCTGACTTCCGCTGCTGCCTGAGTGTGAGTTCATCATCGCTGCCAGTCACCGTCAAAGATTTCTGTGATCAACAACGAAGAACCATCGAAAACTTTACTCCGCTCACAGTAAAGCGCTCAATAGAGGCTATACCAAGGCTAGCAATGCTCAAAACTGGGTTAAAACTAATGAACAAGGTCTCAAATAATAAACCTAGGTCTAAATAATAAAACAAGGTCTAAATAAGGAACAAAGTCTAAAATAATGGAACAGAAATAACAAGGAAGTAATTGTAGCAACTAAGTCAAAATCTCTAAAACGTTTCGGAAACGTGCAACTAACTCCGGCAACGTGCAAGTAAACGCGCCAGCGCATCGCCAAGCGAGCGAATGCCTCCCCCTTCCCTAATGCTCTTCGCGTGCGCTGCGTTGCTTGGTGTCATGGGGGAACAAAATGATGGAACTAGCTGCAGACGATGCATTTCTCAACTGCCGTAACAAGCAGAAAGTAGATAAAGCACAGCAAAAAGTAGCGCACACGTCACACACCGAGTTTGCGACTCTCCCAAACAAGATTCTACTCCTGCCGGGGAAACCCTACGTGCTTGCCTCAAACATTGGCGTCATCGACGCTTTGGTGAACGGAGCAGTGGAAACTCTAGGAACGGGAATCGCTGGGCGCCCTTGCCACGGATTTCCTCATGTTTTACAGTGGTAGGGCTGCCATATATATTTTCGTACATGGCCACCTCATGTGGAAAGTATCGCGGGTCTCCCCACAGTACGAGCACATAATTGCAGGACAGAGTAGAGTAACTGTCTGCGGGCGCCTCAAAGGTGACTGACCTCTATAGCCGGTAGTGTTCCAAAAGAGAAACATCACCCACAATTTCACGCGCACAATAAAGAAATAATAAATAAAGCATAAAAATTACACCATCTCCCGCTAAAGGGGACCATGAGGCGATGCGAAGCCGGAGCACTTGCACGATCGCGTTCCGTTGGCGTTCGTTGGGCATGCTACCGACCTCGCGTCGTGGAACGCGAAGAGGGACGCTACGCGCGTCTTATCTTCCATCTAGCCTGGCCGTTAATTCTCACAGGGCGAGCGTGGAATGCGGTCGACAGGCGGGCGAGAGGGGGGCAGCGTAGGAGAGGATAGAGAAGGGGAGGGGACGCGCATGCGCTCGAGCTCATCGCGGCGTTGCGCAGGAGATGCGCATCGCGGCGTTGCGCATGCTTGCCCAAAGTGAGCTGAACTAAAGCATACGAATGCGTTCAACCGACGGTAGAAAAAACAATTGCGACGGAGTACACTTCCTACGGGCAGTTCATTGAAAGATTTCGTGTTGGTGGACTAAATGTGATCCGCTAGAGAACTTGTAAGCTCGGTATTAGGAATTGCACAATTTAGGAAAATTCCGAATTCTAGAAAATTGATTTCCCTAATCCGCGTTTCCGTGATCATGTGATGGTCCTTTCATTGGACCGGTCTATAGGCTGAGGACGCCGTTCAGATTCCCCCGTAAATAGCTTTCCGGGGACAGCCACTACCTTTGAAGAAAGAAAGGAAGGAAGAAAGGAAGAAATAAAGAAAGAAGGAATGAAAGAAAGACAGAATCGAAAGCAGTACATCAGAATCGTCCAGGCTAAGCATCGCTTACCCCATATCCCTGATTGGGGGAGCGCTCCTCAAGTTCTTTTAGTGGAAGCTTTCAGAATTCGCTAATTTCGGATGCGGCGTCGTAAGTCCGGCGCCGGCGAGCGTATAGAAATGCGGCCCTCGAAATGCGCCGGTGACAGGCGTATTTGTATGCGCTTTTTTCCAATAACTGATGCTCTCTCGATCAGCCGTTTCTGATATGAAAAGCTGATCTGTTATCGAGGTCGCTCGTTATTTCACGTTGCCAGGATATTGATGTATGACCGCTGTTTTAGGGGCCGAGCTCCTTAGGGTGTGGGTCGTTCCCTCCTCTGTAGTAGTAGTAGTATGTAGACAGGTGTATTTTAATGAACTGCTCACTAGATGAGCAATTCACTAGATATAATTTACAAGGCATCGTAGTGTTCTTTGATTTATTCACACTAAAGGACATACTTTGTGGGCGATATACTCTAGTGAGCTTTCAACTTTTCGTCTTAATGTACATGATAAAGAAATTATTTTTACGAAAAAAGCAAAGCACACCTTGAGCAAGATGTTTGGCTAAATGGGACCATGAGGCGATGCGAAGCCGGAGCACATACACGATCGCGTTCCGTTGGCTTTCGTTGGGCGTGCTACCGACCTCGCGTCGTGGAACGCGAAGAGGAACGCTACGCGCGTCGTGTCTTCCCTCTAGCCTCGCTGTTAATTCTCGCAGGGCGAACGGAGAACGCGGTCGCTCTTGGCGCGCTTTCTCTTTCGCTCAGGAGCGGACACTTTCCCTGCATTTTACCGATCACAAAGCGGTGATAATGAAGGGACCACGTAACCCAACAGTACAATAAAAGTTTGATGTTTAATATATACACGGTGTTTCACACTCTTTATATGATGTACTGGGCGAATTTCACGGAAGAGTTTCACGGTTTGCCGATGATTCCCTCCGGAGCTTCGCCCCACTCATAATCATTCACCCCGTGGATATGGTGTGATATTTTTTTTCTGCAACCCGCAACGGTTTAGTTGTTACGGCTGCTCACCTGAAGGTCGCGGGATTGAATCCTGGCCGCGGCGGCGGCATTTTTCATGGAGGCGAAAATGCTTGAGGCTGCACGTTAAAGAACCCCAAGTGGTTGACATTTCCGGAGCCCAACACTGCGCCTCTCTCATAATCATATCGTAGTTTTGGTGCGTTAAACCACAACAATTATTATTGGTTTTGTGTGTGCAAGTGAAATGTTTCACTGCTAGGATCGTAAATTAAGATACAATTCCCGTCATGAATGGCAGAAACAGTTATGAGGGTGCACTACAGAATGAAGTCATGCGCGCAGACGCACCGCTTCGTTTGCCCTTATTTTCCCGATAGGGCAAGCACCCCTTAATTTTCCGGCTAATATGTCGTCCTCATCTAGATTATTCGAAGTCGTATACCAGGGGTCTAGAACACGCAGCTCGCGTACATTTCGCTAATGGCTCGGCCCGACCCTGACTTTGTTTGCCCTAGGTTTCTTTTTTTTTAATTTTCGTAATAAATATGTTCATGAGCCTTCAACCCGCAAGGGACAGCTGTCCACACCAGAATAGAACTTGGCGTGCAAGGCCGACTGGCACCTTTCTCTTAGAAAGTTTTTTGGGCCAAGAGGTGAATTCGCGGAGACCCAAGGTTACCCAAGCATTTTTCTTTACGTGAGGCACCCCATGCGGTCAGCCTTCGTTAAAACATAACTGAGGAAGACAAACACTATATTTCAGAATTATCATCTAGATTTTAGTCATTCTGGAAATCGGCAACGAGATACTTCTCGTACCCGGATGCCAATTTCCTCTTTATATGCCATGCTAGAAAGGCGTTCGTTCAAATGGCAACTTTAACTATACTCCGTTTCACAAGCAGCTGGCAGCACTGCCAAAGCAAGGGCTCTTTCTCCCAATCAGGGCTGCAGGAGCACCGCAAAGAGTCCCTCAAATATTGTAGCAATCCAGAAGTATCTTGCAAATTACACAGAAACTGAAAACATGGTTAGGATTGATGTTTTTAGAGCAGTGTACTGGGTGTTTTTTGATCACTGTTTAAATTATTAGAGAAAGCCTGCATGCACGCAGCTCTGCGGAGGCTTGTTGACAGGTGGTGATGCGCCGCCTTTCGGCAACACGGCGTCGCCCGATTCGGTTGTCTCTGCAACATGCCCCACAAGTTGCGCCGCCAGTGAGCTATCCATCGAACGCGCGTGGCTTTCCTAAGCTAACGAAACAGATAGCTTTCGGCGTTTTTAAATGGCTTAGCGTAGTATGCGGGGATAATGCAAGTGGGGACGGCAGTACACCCAGGAGCGAGCGAACGCTCTCTCGGTGGAAAACGCAGACGGAGAGCGCGGGCACAGCGGCACCACTGAGGACGCGTTTTTGTGGGAAAGGCTGTGATCGGGCGAAGAGGCTGGGCGTTTTTGACCTGAGCGCCTTGCGAGGGGTGGCGCATGGCTTTTAGTGCGCAGCTCTTAGGCGCCCGTTACTGCGTTGAGCGGCGCCCCCATCGCCGTCAACGTTGCCGTCGGTAACTTAACCGATAGACATAAAAAGTAACTGGGAGAATGAAAAAATAAATCATAAAAAATACCCAGGAACAAACGGGATTTTAAACCGGGCCCTCTGTGGGGCAGTCGAGTATTCTACCACAGCCACGCTGGTGCTTGAAGGTGATTTTCAAAAAGACCCTATACAGGCGTCATTTCTGGCAAGAAATCGGGTTGAGCTATGTAATATAGCGTGGCAGAAGAGTAAAGTAACAACCAGTTATCGCACAATGCTAACTGCGCAAGCTGTGTGTGGTTTATTTGTTCCCACCCACTGCAAAGCGCACGCCCATAATTCTACGCCGTCGTCAGCCACATGCAGTATCAACAAAGCGGACATAATACCCTACAGATGTGCAGCGGGTACATCGCTTATCCACAGAAAGAATAATAATGGGGTAGTGGGACTCTCCTACTTCACAAAAATTATGATTTATCGCGTTGTCGATACCTTGCAGAAAGCGAAAACTTCAAACACAGTTGCCCTTGCCCAAACACGAATCTGCGCTCAGAATTCGCATTAGGCAGTATCCCAATCGGTGAATTTTTTTCAGAAAGGTGAACTTCCATGCATCGTGTCCACGACAAGGATGCAGAGGATGCTGAACAAGCATGGCTTCACGTAGAGGAAACGCTCTCGGAACGCACTTCTCATAGAAGCGACGCACATTCTACAGTGTCGCGGCCGGTACCTGATCCAAATAGCTCTGCTGCGACGCCAGGACAGGCCAATGTTTCTCACGGATGAAGGGTAATGAACGCCGGCCACAGGCGCAGTCGGGTGTGGATAGACGGCACTGTCCAGTCTACGCACGAAGCACGTTGATCTGGTCTGTCGACTGGTCTTCGAAACCCACTGCCAAAGGGCAGGCTGACTGTCACGCACTGTGGAAACCAACGGGGTTTCGTCCAAGGCGCAGCGGAAATATTCCAAGCAAAGAAAAACTCAGGCGACTACCACGAGGGAAGGAACGGAGACCAGAATGAAAAGTCGTTCTCCCAGAAGCTGGTCCCACTGGTACCACCAGACAGTACCATCAAGAGAACGCGCCATATTCTGTAAAGCAGGAAAAAGTGCCGCGCATAAGTAGGCTCAAAAAGGACATTCAGGCTTGGATTTCCAAAAAAGGTGTAGCGTGAAGCAGCGACTTGGAGGAGGCGGAGCTCATTAATCTTGCCGACAATGCACTGCACGCAAGCGGACTGCAGTGTGGACTGCATCGCTGAGGCTGCTGGCCATCTCGTTGTGCGCCTACGACCCTACCGTTGCCAATTGAGTTCTATAGACGTTGCTTGGAACGATGTCGAGGGCTTCGTAGCGACTGCAAACAATACGTTAGCAAAAACGTCCTCTGCTATGGCAAGGAATGATGCAAGTGACCGCTGAGAAGTGGAAGAGATATGTGGAGCAGTTATCAGTCAGGAAGGTGTGATGAGAAAGCTGGAACCCTTTATCGATGATGTTGTTGAGACTAATCCAGCTGTTGTAATCAACGTGGAGGCCGAAACAATCAGCAGTTCCGATTACAGTTCTGATGAGGACGATGGGTTGTGAACCCTCTTAACGGGCTCATGGCAATCCTTACATGTGTGCGAACGGATCGGGATCATTCAGTACTATCGCAGTGAGCAAGCCAAAACAAGAACGGAGAACCCCCTATTATGATGCTGGAAAATACAGCTTCGAATTGATTGATTCAATCAATCGTTCCTTGATTGATTAAAACTGAGTGATAAATTCTATGACTGACATGACATGACAAGAACCTTACTTCAGGCCTGTGGAACCGAGATCTAGACAACCGGTAGCCCCCAAGGTCAAGTTGGTGGCTCCGCCCACGATGGGACCAGGAGTCGAAGTCCCGCCGCGATGTCGTGGGCCCTCTGGACGACCAGGAGTTGAGTGTGGAGATTGACTAAAGTAAATACACCCAAACTCCTCAGACCTGAAAAGAACTCATAGGAAAAGGTGACTATGACTGTAAATAGAATACGTCGGGCCAGTTCAATTGGAACGGAAGTCGGCCCGTCCAAAGATAAAGGAAACAGATTGAAAAAGTGCCAAGGGCCACCTGCTACAAAAATAAAGAAGTTAAGGCAGTATAGTACAGCTTTTTCCACGCTTGTCAAATTCCCGGAAACGACATGCTCGTAGGAACACAATTATGTAGTGCGCTGTGTCATGAGGGCGCCCCTGCGTTCCACAGTGGTGCCAACATCTTGCAGAACGGAGTGCAACATTAATTTAAACAACCCCCACTGCCTGCTGCTTCAATTCGCAGAAGACTTAAACGGCACCATTGCAAGAATTTGCTCTGGATTACAGTCATTTGGTTAAAAGATAAAACGGAAATGTAATTTATTTTTAGGATGCTTTTTGTAACACAGGTTGCGACTATAAGTTTTTTAGATACTTAATCGAACTCTGCAGTGCAACCAGATCGAGGACGGATGCATTTTAGGTAGAAGTAACTGAGAAATGCCATTGCATATTGGCTCCATCCACAGTGCAGTTTTCCGTCGTCATCGACATTACGAGGAGCAAAACACACCCATAGGCACCAAAAATCAAAATGCGAATTCGCCATTGCAGAAATTGAGGGTTGCTGCTCAGTGTGACATCATCGGTTCACCCAAAACCAAACTAATGGTACATTCGACTGGTCGTTTTCTAGCGCTCCGCAGGCGCTGAAAAAAGTGTGTAAAATAGCAACTTACCATTGCTACTAATATTATCGGGTCAAAACATGAACAGGAAGGAGAAAGATGACTTGCATACGTGCTTGTTCTCGTTGAAAAGTTTTAAAGCTGTTGAATTCAACAGTTTCAAACACAGTGAGAGCGCTCTCAAACGACCAGTCGAATGTACCATAATAAACGCTCACGACGACGCCAGCGCAGCGTGAGGCTTTGAGCAGCTTGCGAGGAGCGCCCGCAGGAGCGGCGATGCTTTGTCCCAGATGGCGCGACGATCTGCAGGCCCGAACAGAATAGGCCATGGGCATGTCAGCGTTTCGGAACGCAGTTTCGCAACTAGTGTATGATTGAACAACTCTGGTTGTACCCAGGCCACGGTGAGGCATTGGCGGTTGCTCTGCCATAGATGTGTACATAGTTCTAAATCGCCTCTTTTGTAATCCGCGAGCATTACATAAACTGCACAATCTTCGAGGGCGCGCGTACGTCATTGTCCGCAAAGCGGGCGTTCGAGTAGTGAGCGTTGGCACGCGATTCATAGAGTAAAAACTCACAGGGTCCCTTATGAATTGACCTTAGACGACTTGAAGGTGAAAGCCAACTTCTTTTAGATGCGAAGAAGCTTTTGCTTGAGGCTGTGCCCGTCCCTTGGTGAACTTCCGCTCGGGAACCAGGTAGGCTGGCGCACGCTAGCGCGTTCGGGCCTGTGTAAGGGATCGAGTAAAACGCTGTGGCCTCTCTCACTTAGAACCATGTGTGCTGGCACTCGCTAGCGTGTTGGGGCCTGTGTAAGTAAGGGGCTGGGTAAGACGCTGCGGCCTCTCCCCCTTACCCTCTCTCAGCAATCATGTGATGGCGTCGGAGAACGAGATTCTGCAGACGCGCAATGAAGCAACGCGTTGTATCCTAGTCAGAACCCGCTGGCGGGTGCTAGCGCGTTCGCGCCTGTGTAAGGGGCTGCGTAAAACACTGTGGCCTCTCCCACTTACACTCTCTCAGCAATCACGGAACGTTAAGTCGACCCATGCACTGCTTCGCGTCCTCACATGTTTCCCTTTAGTGGGAGATGGTGCTTTTTTCTTCTCAGTTCATGTATTTGAAGTCCCTCTATCTTTGAAAAGTATCTTTGATTGGCCGGTTGGTGACACGTAACCTTTTTGGTGCTTCGTGCCCCGCCCAAAGCGTCCAGCGGTGGCAGCGCTGTGCCGGCAAGAGGTACGGGTCAGTGTGTTTTCAAGCGTGGAGTTGGGCGGTTTTAGCAAGTAGAGAGTACTTCACGTGCCTATGTCGCACTGTTGTTGCAAACTAGAAACGTTTATATACCTGAGGTTGAGCGGACGCAATAAGTCTGCTTTTGATTTGAATGTTTGGAGCGTGGCGTGCTAGTATGTCGGGTCTCTATGCATTCGGTTGCCTCACCGAGCGGAAAACGAAAAAAATGTTCTTTTTTTAACACGAAAGTGTTTCATGCCGGGGTCCACTAAGACTTTCATGACGTATTTCCGGCACGGAAGTACGCCTGCAAAATGAACGCCATCAGATGGCTCCGTTGACTTGAGTCGAACCCATGACCTCTCGGTCCGTGACGATGGCAGGCGGCCGTTTAGCCCCCTGAGCTACCCGCAAACACATTAGGGAGGATACATTAACGCGCCTTTTATCTTTCACACTTTCCTCTCACAGTGCTCTTGGATGGATGGATGCTATGAGCGTCCCCTTTATAACGGGGCAGTGACATATTTGCCACTGTCGAGCGCATCGTGCGAGTAAGTGACACGACAGTCGAGTCTCCGGACGGACAAGTGACGTCAGGTTTATTGGCAGCCCTTATTATTGAATCCATTACGTGGCGCGCTGCCATCTGGTAGTACTGTTCTACACTACATAAAACGTACAGCCATCCAGTGGTACTGCCGTACACTACAGCCACCAGGCTCGAAAAACCAAACAAAGAAACAAAAACGCGTCGTTGCTACGGCCGTCCCATTCGGCGCACTTCCAATACAAGTTTAATTTCCTTAACGCTTTAACGCACTGTGAGGTGGGAGCTTTAGCCGAAGCCGCTCTACTAGCATCCATCCATATTAGATGCGAAGTATCTTAAGGCGGAGCTCAATCCGGTGGTGGTGGTGGTGGTGGTGGTGTGCGGCGTGACCACCCTTACTGCGCATGCGCATACCCTCTCCACACACCTCCACTCCACCCACCTCTCCACTTCCTCTCTCCACTTTCCCTCTCCAATTTCCCTCTCCCCTCCCCTCTCCCATACCACTTTCCACTCTTCCTCCTCTGAAACGCGGGCTAGACATGCCGAAATTCTCTCCTGCGCAACGCCGCGATGAGCTCGAGCGCATGCGCGCCCCTCCCCTTCTCTCACCTCTCCCACGCTGCCCCCCTCAGTGTTTATTATGTGCTTGTTGATGTCATCTTTGCGCGGAAATCACAATATGCGGTGTCCACGTATAGGTTAAGAACTTCAGCTACCGCAAGGGTTAAATCATGATCATGGGCGTTACTCGTCGCTACGTAGATGTGCCACTAGGCGTCAACGTGAGAGCGATGCGTCCACATGAAGTAGTGCTATATATGCCAAACAACAGTAAACATTGTACAAAGACTCATAGAGCAATGCACTGTAAAGGATAAACTACTTCTCTGACGACACGTTTCACTTTCATGTTATACCAATTCATATATGACGGAGGGATCAGCCATCTTTTTTCGTTCCTCGCGGTGAAAAAAATATATGCTGAAGGAAGTCATGGCCCAACGAAATCAGTCGGAAGAAATTTGTGCCCACAGAAAACACCCGGCTATGCGAAGGTAATGATTTTGTAATGGTTATAACTTCAAGCAGCCTTTCGCCTGGCCGGCGCGCTTTTGTTCGTGCATATGAATGAGCATTATCTCAGCAACGCTGTTACTACGTCGGCATTCTTTATGACAGAGATTTGTGCGTAGTAGTCAATGAAGACTCACAGCCCGTGTATCTAACAATAAATAGCTCAGAACCCAATACAGGTGTCTTGGTTTTTCTCAAAGGGTCACTTCAATACGACAAGCTCACGGAAAAATGACCATTTCTGATTAGTTTTTTGCCGCACCTTGCAGTGCTTTGCCGCACTGCTGTGTGCGAGGTCGATCAAGGCTTCTTCCTTGAAGCATTCCACGTGATGCTTTCCCTAGAAGAGCACAATGATTTTGACGAGTCGGAATAAATAGTACTGCAAGACTCTGGGAGAAAAGAAACTGAAGCAGTATATGCCGCACCGAGCATCGTTGCTAATTTGCCAAGGCCGAAGGAACGGAAGCCTCCCTGCAAGCGAATGAGGGGGGATATGGGCTCACAACAAACGTTCCAGAGCAAAGTTTGTTATGAATTCACGCAACAAAGCCCAACTTTTTAATAAGTGCTCTCTTAGGCCCGTATTCACAAATCAACGTTATCCTTATCTTTTCCCCTCCTTATCTTTTCGGCACCTTAAAGCGTTTCATAAAAACACATTATGCCGCAATCCAATCTTTCCTTAACCTTACCGCCGTGAAAAGGTGGCGTTAGATAAGGTAGCCCGGCAGGTACTTTAAGGCGCCGCTTATGGGGCGCGCTATGGCGGATTATGCAAGATTATGCTATGGCTCATTATGCAAGAAGCCGCGCCCTAATGTCTGGGAGCCTTCCAGGTTATCGTAGAATCTTATAAGCTTGAGCGCGGAAACGCGAGCAGTTGAGCTTATTCTCGAACTAAGGCGGTCACCAGCGATAAGGCTCGAATGTTCCATGCTGCCTGTGTAAATGCCGACACGTCTTACCGCAGGGCAGATTATCGACGGCCGACGCCCAGTTCGCGGCTATCAGTGTACAGCGTGTATTGATGAAGTTTAAATTTCTATTTCCCGGCCACAAGTTCGGCCAAATAAAGAGTTTCATCTTGAACACGCCGGCTGCTGTCTTCGTCGACGTCACGACGACGAGAGAGTACGTTTCATTCGTAGCTGGAACCAAAGGGATACTGTCGATGGAGTGGAATTCATAAAGCAACGTCTAGCTTACGTCATTGTTAAGGACCTCCGTGCTTGATCTGGTAGTGCCGCAATGTTTGGCTGCATACGCAATTAGCTTTACTCGATACCTAGAGAATAAAAAGTGCTGCAAATAAGAAAAATAAATTTCCATTTATCTTTTAACCGAACGTCTGCAATGTTAGAAAATTCCTGAAATGGTGCCGTTGAAACGTCTATTGTGAATTCCTCACCGTGTAAGAGACAGATCCAATCTTATGAAGCACTAATAGCCGCTGCAATGAAATAATGAATGAATTAATTAATACAATACAGAAAAATATGAATGAAGTATTCATATATTTTTACTGGAACTGGCGGAGCATCGAATTCGCTAGGTGACGACGATGTGTTGGAAAAACCCTCGTAAAAACTTGATGAGAGCTTGTTGGTTCATAATTAAAACACAACATGAAACAGCGCAGTGAGAATGACATCAAATGAACGAAGACCACGGGAGAAGCTCTGACGGCCAACTGAATGTTCATAAGTAGGGAACCAGCGTTTTATACGGTTCCAGATAAACACGCCCACATCATACAATCGCTATTTGCAGCCACAGTCCTTCTTGAAGAAGTTTATTTCTCGCCTATAGTAGAACAGAGGGCCAACTGACACAGCTGTCACCTGCGTAACGAATCCAAAACCCTTCGAGAATTTCTTTTTTCTTAATATTTTTTCCCGTTGCTATCAACTCAGTTCTTTCGAACATGGCAACGCATGCGCAATTCTTACGATGGTCCACTAAATGGCTGCCATGTCCATTTCATTCGTTATTGCAGCGTCGAGGAGTCCGGTCATTCGAAAATTGCACGGTTTGACGTAAGCATACTTTTCCACAGCTTATGATAATCTGATACAGTACATGACCCGTACATTCAGCGAAACGGGTTTTGCAATCAGTTTTGCAAGAGAGGGGGTGGGCGGTGCCGTTTTCGTTTTCGTGCATGCGCATATCGAAGACAGCATGCAAAGGTTATTAAAAATAAGTTACATATTGCCACGACCACTTCTTGTTTTATTTTGAAGTATTCTGGTTTGACCAGCAAGGACGGTTATAACGCTCGACGCTGTCCGCGAAGCAGTGTTCGAGACGTTTCGCGATTGTAGTAGATCGTTTTGTCAAGATTGCGCGCCCCACGCGAATGTTCCAGCTTTGTCGAGAGATAACGCCACCACCAGCGATATCGCTGGAAAGTTCGATAGCGCCTGTATAAAAGCCGACGCGCTTGACCGCTTGTCAGTTTTTTCGACGGTCGACGCTCTGTTCACCTCTATCAGCGTTCCTGTAGTATGACGTTGAGTTTCCCGGCCACAAGTTCGGCCAAATAAAAGGTTCATCTCTGATACGCTGTCTGCTGCCTTCGTCGACGTCACGACCACGTGACAATATTAAGAAGAGGAAAAACCTCGTGCCGGCGTTGTCTTTGCTGATTTACCTTATGGTGCTCGGCTCTACCACTTCAGGACTCCCGACATTTTCACGACGTCCTGGTCGTTTTGAAAATCTCAACGCCCAAAGGCAGACACTCCGTTCCCTTGTATCTGCCATGCCTCAAATCTATCGCAAGAGCAATCCTGCCCAGGCTCCACGTTCACTCGTCTGCTCATGTAACCAGACCTTCCGGTATTCAGCGGAGCTCACGATCATGACGTGATGGTTTTATGAGAGTGTGAGTTGGATTGATCAAGGGAATGACAGCGATAAGCTCAGTGACGTTAACTCTGTAGTGAAGAGTACGAGACGACGACGAAGCAGCCAAGAAAGCAAGCCACATCGTGGGTGGTAGCCACGCGACCCGAGCTTGCGCTTGCTTGGATTTTGGACCCTCGACGTTCCTCGACGTTCCTCATCGTTCCTTCACGTCTGTACGTGAATAAACCACGTGACATTTGGTGGAGGTACGTGGGTTTCCCCTACGACCCTGGATCTTCGCTCCCGTAAGCTTCCCCCCCTTCGTGATACCAACATGGCCACCGAGACTCCTTCCCAGCCTGGCCCTTCGGCTGTCCACGTCACTTGTGGCGCCGTGTATCCTCAGCGGGACCCCCCCATCTTCTCAGGCTCCGGTGAATCGGACGTGGACGAGTGGCTGTCGAGGTATGACAAAGTCGGCGCCAGCAACAGATGGGACGATCCAATGAAGCTTGGGTATGTGCAGTTCTACCTTGCCGACATAGCCCAACTGTGGTATCACAACCACGAGGCCGAGCTTCCATCTTGGTCAGCTTTCAAGACTGCTATCAAGGACGTCTTTGGACGGCCTGCGGCTCGCAAGCTTCTCGCCGAGCAGCGCTTGCGTCAGCGTGCACAACAACCGGGGGAGACCTACACGGGTTACATCGAGGATGTCCTCCATTTGTGCACCCGCGTCGACCCCGCTATGCCTGAGGAGGCCAAAATCAACCACATCTTGAAGGGCATCGAGGATGGCGCCTTCCAGCTGCTGCTCGCGCGGAATCCCACCACAATCGCTGCGCTAGTTTCCCTCTGTCAGAGTTTCGACGAATTGCGCAGGCAGCGCGCGATCGCCCGTCAGGCCCTCCCGACCGCCGACACGCTCTCCAGCTTGCAGCTAGCTGTCCCTCCGGCCACTCAGCCGACTCTCCAGCCCACGATCAAAGACTTCATCCGTGAAGAAGTCGCACGCCAGCTGTCCTTACTGCCGCTCACTCACGAGCCGGCGCATCCTCTGGCTCCGGGCATTCAACAAGCCATTCGGACGCAAGTTGCTGAGGCTCTACCACCCATGTTCCAACAACCGCCCGTCACTGCGCCGCTTACCTACGCCGCCGTTGCTGCTCGGCCCCCTCAACAGCCTATGCCCTCTGCTCCACCTCGACCACTGATGCCGTCCCATCCCTCGGCGACCACCGCGTATCACCAATCTATGCCTTACGCTCCACCTCGGCCACTTACGCCGCCCGTGTCTTGCCAACATCCGCGTATGCTTCGTCGCCGCCCATCCCAAACCCCTCGGCTCCGTCTTTCCGCCGCTCCGACGCGTGGCGAACCCCGGACAATCGGCCCATCTGTTTCTCCTGTGGCCTCGCCGGCCACGTCGCTCGCCATTGTCGCCTGGTTCCTCCAACATTCGACGCCGTGGGCATGCCAGTTGCGTCGTCGTCCAGGTCGCCCCCAAACTACGCCCCTCCTCACTTCGACGCCGACGGCAGGCCGGTCGCGTCGTCGTCCCGGTCGCCACCGGAGTATGCCCGTGATCAACGACCCAACGAGACCCACCGGTCACCGTCCCCTCGACGACGCTCCCTGTCACCTATGCGTCGCCGACCTGCTGCGCAAGAGGGAAACTGATCGCTGCAGTTCCGGAGGCAAGAACTGCATGCGAAGCGAACTGCCCAAGGCCTCCGTCTTTTTCGCCGCCAAACGTTATCGACGTCAATGTTGAAGGGACCACGGCCCAAGCGCTAATTGATACCGGGGCTGCCGTTTCCGTAATCTGCGAGAGCCTCTGCCGCCAGTTAAAAAAAGTGACCCCGTCGCTCTCAGGACTCATGCTCCGCACTGCGAACTCGCAGTTCATAGCACCTTCAGCCGTGTGCACCGCGCGCGTTAATATTCAAGGCGAACTTTACGTCATTGAGTTTTCGTGCTGCCGTCCTGCTCTCACGACGTTATCCTCGGCTGTGGACTTCCTTTCACGTCATCGCGCCATCATAGATTGCGCCCGAGCAGAAGTCGCCCTTACGCCGCTGCAATCTTCTGTTTCGGGGCCTACCATATCTGACGCATGTAAACTTGTCATTGCTGCCGACGCTGGCGTAGCCCCAAACACGTCCCCCTTGTCGCCTTGACTTGTCCGGCCGCGCCTGACGGCGCTGTCCTGTTCGCCCGTCAGAGCTGTTTCTCCGCCGCCCACGCCCTAAGACTGCCGTTTGCCGTACTCACCGTCGAATCCGGCGCTACCATCATGCCGATTGCCAACTTGCGCACCTCGCCCGTTAGTCTACTTCGCGGGGAATGTTTGGGAAGCATACATGCCGTTGACCTGCTTCGCTTTCTGGAGTTCGCTGAAGCCCCACTTCACCACCAGCTGAATGTCATGACAGCCCCTGTTGCGGCACCTCCGAAGTCAGACATTTTTCACCCTTCTGTGTCCCCGGAATCTATCATTGGACCATCGACGCGAACTATTGGCCCTTCTAGAAGAGTTCCGCTCATCCTTCGACTGCGGTCAGCCATCTCTGGGTCGCACAACGAGCGTCACGCACCACATCGACACCGGTGGTCATGCCCCTTTACGCCAACGACATATCGCGTTTCGGCGGAAGAGCGCCGTGTTGTCAATGAACAAGTCGATGATATGCTCACGCGCGGAGTCATTCAGCCATCTGAGAGCCCCTGGTCGTCCCCTGTCGTGCTTGTGCGCAAAAAGGATGGCTCTATCAGATTCTGCGTCGACTACCGCCGCCTGAATAAGATAACTCGGAAGGATGTATACCCGTTGCCACGCATCGACGATGCCCTCGATTGCTTGCAAGGAGCAGAATATTTCTCGTCCTTGGATTTACGATCGGGCTATTGGCAAGTTCCACTCGCTGGAACTTGCCAATAGCCCGATAGTACGAGACGACGACGAAGCAGCCAAGAAAGCAAGCCACATCGTGGGTGGTAGCCACGCGACCCGAGCTTGCGCTTGCTTGGATTTTGGACCCTCGACGTTCCTCGACGTTCCTCATCGTTCCTTCACGTCTGTACGTGAATAAACCACGTGACAACTCCTACATTTGCGGAGTTTCCAGCCTGTTTTAAATATTGTAAATCTGTCTGTCTCACGTGAATGGCATTCCGATCTCAATACTAAGATATAATCCGTCGCAGAGCTGTGCGAAAGTTTCGCGCAGAGGAACAGATTCGCAGCCGCCGAAGAAAAAAATGTCCCGAAACTTCACCAGTTACATCGATGTTGTAGTTGACCTTTGCCGCCGCATTTCTTCGTCCATGACTGAAGATGAAACAACTTAAGAACTTGATGAAAGCAATAGGACTCGCCCCCTAAATGTTCTTAGCAAAGAACTCTCAGACGGTTAACGATCTCATCATTGCTTCCTAGAGCTGGAAAGCGCTGCCCAAACGACGCAGCCAGCCTTCGTACTAGATAGAGTTGGAGGTAGAGAGACTCTTCATTGCAGAAACAGAGATTTCTGCCGGCGTCTCTACACAGCTGGCATGCCCTTGTGTATAGGTAAGGGGATTATTCAAAACTTTCTTTTTATGATCATTTTCTTCACTCACATCTGTAATCTTTATTCCTATTGGTACTAGGTAGTCTTATTTTAGCCTGTTAGCTGTAGCTGTAGCTTTTAATTATAGCTCCGAGGAAGCAATTATCAATCTTCTTTGTAAAAATATGCGCTTGAGTGCGCCCAGAAAAGAACTTGCAGAATTGGTAGGTGACCTTGACAATCGCCCATTGCGCGGAGGAAATGATCTTGGGACACTGGCCAAGACCGTCTCCAGCACACAAGGCTGTGAAAGTGTTGTCGCGTTTCTTGCGGACAACTGGTCCTAAAAACACCTTAAAAAATCTATCTATCTATCTATCTATCTATCTATCTATCTATCTATCTATCTATCTATCTATCTATCTATCTATCTATCTATCTATCTATCTATCTATCTATCCGCCTACTTCTGGGTGCTGTCGTGGTCGCCGCCTTAACTTGGTGCAGACGAAAATTGGAATGGGAGGGTAAGAGGATTAGCCAGATATGGCGGTCCAGTCACGACACGAATAACGAGAAAATGCTGTCGCGTACGTCGTCAAACCCTTTCCTACAGACACGTGTTGCACATACCCGTTTACCATGGGCCGCGGTATACGGGTGTGCGCCACAGGTGATTGACACCTTATATCTACCCAGGAACGGCCAGAACAGACATTGGTAATTTAAATGCGAGAGCGCAAAGAAAAACCGATATTTGCAGTGTTGATCCGACAAATTAGAAAATAAAAATTCTGTAGATTCCACGCCTTGTGTGAATCGGCTCCATGCGAAGCAGTCAGCGAGAAGCTGTCCATGATGCATTTTTTTTGACGCGAAAGTGTTTTATATCGGGGTCCACGAAGACTTCAGTGACGCATTGACGTCACGGAAATGACGTCGAAAAAATGCACGCGGTCAGATGACAAAGAAGAACATGAAGAAAAAAAGGTTTCATCCACATGAGTCGAACCCACGACCTCTCGTTCCGCGACAACAGACGCCGGGCACGCTTTCCACTGCGCCACGGACATATACTCCGCAGGCTCTACAAGCGCGCATTTTGTATCTCACACTTCCCTCTCACAGTGTTCTTGGTCGGCGGGGTGGTGTCGCCGTCTGGGAGCGGTAAAGTGAAGCAACGCATTACGACCGTGGCCTCCGCGATCAGCTCCTGCGACGCGTCGTTTCTACGCGACCGTCCTATTCGGCGCTTTTCCAGTGTAAGTGCAGTTTTGTCAACGCCTTCACAGGCGTTACTTCGGACAGGCGATGACGCCTGTCCGAAGTAACAACGTAGTCGTCATGTCAAGCTATTTCCCCGTCGTCCACCACACTGGGAATGCATTAAGATGCGCAGTTTGCCTCAGCGACCAAAATATCCGTGACAACATTTTCCACGTATGTGCCCCCGTTCGATCCGTCTATAACTTATTTATATTGATGTGTTTGGTACGGGGTACTCTTTAATGGATGTACGCTTCGGCGGCTGTGCTGCCATAAAACTTTTCCTGCAGAGCGCAAACATCTACGGGGCCTGCTCTTTTTTTTTCAACCGTGAACCGCCTTTATAATGAATGAAATGTGGAAAAGTTGTGGATTCCTTCACAGTTCTATGCGTACCGCTGTGTCGTTGAATGTCGCAACGATCCCCAGCCCTCTGAAGATATCACCAGCTTGAATTAGTTATTTTAATAGTAATTTGCGCGAGTGTCCAGGGTGCCACATTTCTTCATCTCAGTGCAGTTTCAGAGCTATATCCACAGAAACTGTGGCTAAAAGGTTCACAAAGTCGTTATCTGACGCCACTGTACACACGGTTAAACAATTCTACCAATACCGACCAACAGGTGCGTTTCCCCCTTGGGGTAAAGGGTATAGTCATATTTTCTTTATTCAACAAGATTAGCTTTAGGAAAAGCAAAATGTAAAGTGTATAGCATGCATCGGAGATCGAGGTCCTTGGGCGTGTCACTGCCTCTAATGGTATAGCTGCAGCAAACACGAGTTCCATTGCCAAAGAAGGGGCACTTAGCCTAGAGTGATACGCGGAGAGGGTTGGGGGGCCTTTGTGTTGCTTTCAACAGAGATATATGCGCTTCGATGAGCTGCTTCCAAACAAATAAAACTTACGACCAGAAAGATGAATTGACGCCCCCTTTCAACCTTCCTTCCTTTGCTGTCACTTACACTCGTAGCGACAGAGTGGTCCATCGTAGATACATTTGCAACGTCCGAGCGGCTGTTCTGACGCGTTGATGGTGTGGCCACTCAAGCTGCCGGGGGTCTCGTTTAGCAAATTTATTTTTTTTAACACAACCATGCCTTTTTTTGCTACGGACCATATTATAGAACGGCAAGGATATTGGTTATGTATATTAGGGGTATCATTTGTTACCGAAATATGAATGCTAGCCATGCCTTTGGACCAAACGACAGTCGAATGTCTGCCAATTGAATTCAATTGGTCTGCAGAAAGGAGGACGGGGTTCGAAAAACCAAAACCTCTAACTTCCTGAAGCGTTGGCTGCTGGGCCAGTTGATGTATTATTGTGAAAATAGTCGAGAGACACAAAGAACAGAACCGCAAGGACAGGATAGAACGCCTATCCTGACCACAAGTTTCTTACCTTTCCGCGTTTTGTGTCGCTCATCAATTTCACAATGCACACTTTGACTTTATTTTCTCGCCTATTTTGCGATGGGTAATTGTGAATATTTTTGGTAAACCTCGCCTCTCACTAGTGCCGTTTCGCTTCTTAGTTTTCCTTTTATTACTCACAGACTTTAGCATTGTACAAAAAAAAGAACATTGCCCGCGAGCACGAACGAACGCGGCCGTCGAAGGTTCGCCGCGGAGCGCCGTCCAGAAAATATTTCGGGAGGAGGGGGTTAACCGATAATTATGCAAGTTCTGCGACTGTTCGTATGTGTGCATGTGTACATACAAACGAAAATTTCAGAAATCGTGCGCCAGTCACATTTCTAATTAGAGCAGCTACAGGGGCTAGTTGGTGTTGCATCGTGGAAACTCGCGCTTTTTTTATCGTACGAGGACGGACTGAGTACACACACAAACACAGAGCGCAGACTAACAACTGTTTTATTTCAAGGCATTTTCCTCACATATATACCCAAGTGAAAGCATCACAAAAACCCGAAGCAATATAAAATATTCAAATGGGCATGCGCATGACATGAGTTAGTTTGTTCCTATGAAGTAAATTTCTTTTCAAGAAAGATTAATGGATGGTGCGGTGATACATTCGTCGGCATGTGCCTGTGTCATCATGTAAGATTTGTTTATAACTCGTTCCATTTTATCGTGTACCTGCGACAAGATTGTGGTTTTTTCGAAAAGCGACTCACATTTACACTGCGAAACATGTGTTGCTAGATTTCCCGGATGCGTGATTAGTTGGCATTTATTTCGATGTTCTCTTAATCTTGTATTTAAACACCTTTCCGTCTGTCCGACGTACCTCCTACCGCATGTCAAAGGAATGTCGTAAACTACTTCCTTATTGCATTCCACAAACTCTCTAACGTGGTTTATACCGCAATTGTTACTCTGGCTTCTTCCCTTGCAGCCATTAACCCTTCGACACATTCCTAGTAGTTTTTCCGGAGCCGAGAAAACCAGTTCGACATTCTGTGCATTTGCAATCTTTTTTAGCTTGTGTGAGACTGTGTGTATGTATGGCAGAACTATTGGTCTTCCTTTTTCGGTAGCGGATTCCTCAGTTTTACCATTCTTTTTTCCGCTAATTGTCTTTAACAGCTTTTCAGCCACCGACGCAATCACACAATCAGGAAATTCACTGCACTTCAGCCTTTGCACCTGTATGTTGACGCACTGCGCTATTTTGTGAGGACAGGATTTCTGCACACTTTGCTTTAGACTAGAAAATGCTACGCCCCTTTTCATTAACTTTGAATGCGCAGAACTGCATCTCATGATTGCCTTAGTTCCTTTTGTTAAGTACATCCAACATGTATGATCACACTTAAGAAAAAATCTGAAGGTCTAGAAACTTTAAAGAAGACTCAGTTGGCATTTCAAACGTGAATTCTCGCCCCGGAAAATCTTCTGTGAACTTCTGCAAGATTTTTTCCACGTTAACTGAATCCGATCTTTTGTATGACAATTAACGGAAAAAAGAATGGTAAAAGTGAGGAATCCGCTACCGAAAAAGGAAGACCAATAGTTCTGCCATACATACACACAGTCTCACACAAGCTAAAAAAGATTGCAAATGCACAGAATGTCGAACTGGTTTGCTCGGCTCCGGAAAAACTAATAGGAATGAGTCGAAGGGTTAATGGCTGCAAGGGAAGAAGCCAGAGTAACAATTGCGGTATAAACCACGTTAGAAAGTTTGTGGAATGCAATAAGGAAGTAGTTTACGACATTCCTTTGACATGCGGTAGGAGATACGTCGGACAGACGGAAAGGTGTTTAAATACAAGATTAAGAGAACATCGAAATAAATGTCAACTAATCACGCATCCGGGAAATCTAGCAACACATGTTTCGCAGTGTAAATGTGAGCCGCTTTTCGAAAAAACCACAATCTTGTCGAAGGTACACGATAAAATGGAACGAGTTATAACCGAATCTTACATGATGACACAGGCACATGCCGACGAATGTATCAGCGCACCATCCATTAATCTTTCTTGAAAAGAAATCCACTTCATAGGAACAAACTAACTCATGTCATGCGCATGCCCATTTGAATATTTTATCTTGCTTCGGGTTTTGTGATGCTTTCACTTGGGTATATATGTGAGGAAAATGCCTTGAAATAAAACAGTTGTTAGTCTGCGCTCTGTGTTTGTGTGTGTACTCAGTCCGTCCTCGTACGATAAAAAAAAGCGCGAGTTTCCAAGAGTCACATTTCTAGGCGCCTGCGTCGTTTTCAATGATCGATGCTTTCTCGTGGGCTTCTCGGCGATCAGCCGTTTCTGATACGGCAGTCTGACGTTTTATCGAGGCCGCTTGTCATTTCACGTTGGTACATTTCATTGTTGCCAGGATATGAGCGCATGACCGTGGTTGTTGCCCGTAGCAACCGAAGTGTCGCGTAGCTAAGCGCTTAGAATAAAGTCCACTTACCGGCTCACAGGATGCCAACAGTTTGACGCACTGCGAAAGAGAGATAGAAAGAGAGAAAAAGAGAAAGAAAAATAGAAGGCGGCATTTAAAAAGAGGAGAAGTGCTCGAGTCCTTTACACCTAGACTTAGGGGCACGTTGATGGACACTAGATGGTGAAAATTTCCAGAGCCCTCCACTTCATTGTCGCCCACAATCATATCGTGGCTTTGGGACCCAAAACCGAAAGAATATTTATCTGTCCTATCACTTTCTTGCTCTCTTCCTCCCTACCTTTCGCTCTCTCTCTCTCTCTGCTCGTTCTATCGCCCATCCGAGTTATCGCATCGCACACCGTACAAATCAGCGCAGTGGAAGAGATCGCGCCACCCGCACGTCTTTGAGGAGTGAAGCAGGACATGCGCACGACGATTATGTTAACACCTATAGCGCACCAAAAGGACAAGAACACAAAGAAACGACGTGGACGCAGCGCCAACTTCCAAGAAATGTTTTATTTACAAAGCTGACACATGAAAATATAGGAAAAACCATGCTGTGCACGCAGGCGCATAAGTACGAGATTGCAAATTATGACGACACATGTTGAAGACGTGTAGACAACGATAACATGTGAGTACAAAAATACATTTAAAAGAATACTCGGCCATGTGGACGCAACCATTCCCCTCAGGTCACCCTTCTATCACCTTTAAGAAATCAAATTCCATTCTTGTCCGCTCGATTGACGGCGCGCTCACACCCCTGTGCCACAAACTCGCGATTTCGCCGCCACGATGATCTCCCGGGTTTTCCGCGCTGTGCTCCGCCGACACTGCACTGGGAATACATGAGGACGCACCCACAGGTTATGCAATGAATAGCCGTATGGCCCGCACTTTCAGTGCGCACGTTTTTTGCGTGCTCACGCAGCCTGTGATTCGCGCACCTTCCTGTTTGTCCGATGTATTTTGCCACATGACAACGGAAGCTCATACACGACGTTTTTCTCGCACTGAATAAAGCATTCTTTGTTCTTTTTCTGGCAAGTGGGCTTCTCCGAATAGCAATATCTAGCCTTGCGCAGATTGGACAGCTATTAGGTGCTGAAAAGATAACCTTAACATTTGCACTGTTGCCACTCTTCTTGAGCCTGTGCGTGACGTCGTGTACGTATGGAATGATTGCTTATTTCTGTTTCAGCCGCTCCCTCTCTGCTGAAGCAGCCTGTTCATCCTGGCGATCTAGTTTTACGGTCTTGAGTAGATCTTCAGCCACACGTGTGACGGTATGCTGCGGAAGACCTGCCTTCTTGCGGCTTTCTGCTTGAGCCGAAAATCTAGAACGACACTTTTGGGGGCACGGGCGGCGAAGCGCATTTCTTACGGTTAATTTCGCGATGGCCTGCTTAGTCAGTTTAGCGTGGCCTGAAGAAAACGGAAATAATGGCTTATTGGCCCTTGGGTTGTACCACCAGCCCACCTGTTTATTCCCGAAGAACATCCTTACGTCAAGGAATCTCAAAGTGACGTCTTGTGGCATTTCATGCGTAACTACGAGCGGTTTCAAAACTTTCTTAAAGTGATCAAGTACAAGAGAAGCTGCAGAATCCAAATTCGCTGAATTTGAATCCAGTACCACAAGGTAATCCTCCACGTAACGAAACACGCTGTTTACATTTGTGTTTTTTAAAACCGCTTCGAGTCTCCTGTCTGCACGCGCCAAGAAAAGGTCGCTCAACAATGGCGCTATGGAGGACCCAAAGCAGATTCCTTGCTCTTGGAGAAAGACATTACCGTCCCACTTGGAGAAGGTAGACAGTAGATACACGGACACCAAATCAAGAAAACCCTTCGCAGACGTGCAGACGGCATTGACAAATTTCAATTCATCATAAGCGTCTATAGCATCTTGCACACAATGTAATAACGCATCACGTGGCAGCGAATAATATAAATCGTTTACGTCTATAGAGAACGCGCTCAAATTACTACCTGCGAGCGTCTTCAAATAAAGTAGCACCTGATCCGAGTTTTTTGTTAAAAAGGTTTCATATACTGCTAGCAACTTAAATTTTACTCGCAAAAATAGGCCTACGGACTTTTGCCATGTCCCCCCTTCTGACACTATAATACGCAGCGGCCAATCCGATTTGTGGCTTTTCACTGTAAAGAACATTTCAACTCTCTTTGTTGCCTTCGATTTCGCGGACTAACTTGCTCAGGTTTAATTTCTGAGACAGCTTCCTGGCTGCCGTTTTCACCTTCTTAAGTGAAACATCGTTCCTGCTGAAGAAAACAGACTTCAGAGCCAGCAGGACTCCATTACTTCCCCTCCTTTTAAATGCCGCCTTCTATTTTTCTTTCTGTCTCTCTCTCTCTTTCTATCTTTCTTTCGAATTGCATGATGCACCCGCCACACTGTTGGCATCCTCCAAGCCGGTAAGTGGGCCTTATTCTACGCGCTTAGCTACGCGACACTTCGGTTGCTACGGGCAAGAACCACGGTCATGCGTTCATATCAAGGCAACAATGAAATGTGCCAACGTGGAATTACAAGCGACCTCAATAAAACGTAAGACTGCCGTATCCGAAACGGCTGATCGCCGAGAAGCCCACGAGAAAGCATCGATCATTGGAAAACGACGCAGGCGCCTAGAAATGCGCATGTGACTGGCGCACGATATCATAATTTTTCGTTTGTATATATACATGCGCACATACAAACAGACGCAGAACATGCATAAATATTGGTTAACCTCTCCCCCTTAAATATTTTCTGTCCTCAGCTCTGCGGAGAACCTTTGACGGCCGCGTTTATTCGTGCTGGCGGTCAAGGTGTTTTTTATTCTTTTTTTTGTACGATGCCTAAATCTGTGAGTAATAATAGAAAAACTAAGAAGCTAAACGACACCAGTGAAAGGCGACGTCTCCCAAAAATATTCACAATTACCCATCGCAAAATAGGCGTGAAAATAAAGTCAAAGTGTGCTTTGTAAAATTGTTCTACGACACAAAAACGCGGAAAGGGAAGAAACTTGTGGTGAGGATAGACGCTCTATCCTGCCCTTGCTGTTCTGTGCTTTTGTCGCTCAACTAGTTCACAATGATGCATCAACTGGCCCAGCAGTGAACGCTTCAGGAAGTTACAGATTTTAGTTTTTCGAACCCCATCCTCTTTTCTGCAGACCAAATGAATTCAATTGGGAGACATTCGACTGCCGTTTGGTCCAGAGGCATGGCTAGCATTAATATTTCGGTAACAAATGATACCCCTAATATACATAACCAATATCCTTGCCGTTCTATAATATGGTCCGTAGCCAAAAAAGGCATGGTTGTCTTCAAAGAAAAATAAACGTGCTAAAGTAGACCCCGGCAGCTTGAGTGGCCACACAATGAAGGCGTCAGAACAGCCGCTCGGACTTTGCAAATGTATCTACGATCGACCACTCTGTCGCTACGAGTGTACGTGAGAGCAGAGAAATGGAGAGTAAAAGGGGGCGTCAATTCATATTTCTGGTCGTAAGTTTTATTCGCCGAAAGGGACCCTATATACAACACTCGTGCGGCAATCAGTGAATTTGTTCGTGTGTTTTACGAAACAAATATCAGTCCGCTTCTTGTCTTTTGCTCGCTCATTCTTCCTCTGCACAGCGGCACAAATCTTACCTAGCTTATTGGCAGCCGTGAAAAGAACATTAACGCCGTATCTACTTCTACTTTCTTTAGCCTGTGAGATACGCAATGAACGTTGTTAGTCGGCGTTTGTGGTGTCCTGACTTCCTTTTTGTGTCCATGTTTGCACGCCCTGTCTCTTTTTAGAATGAGTCCTATTGCTTTCATCACGTTCTTAAGTTGTTTCATGTTGAGTCATGGACGAAATAATGTGGCGGCAAAGGTCAACTACAACTTCGATGTAACTGGTGAAGTTTGGGGCCTTCTTTCTTCCGCGGCTGGGAAGCTGCTCCTCTGCGCGGAGCTTGCGCACAGCTGTGGGACGGATTATGTCTTAGTAATTAGCTCGGAATGCCATTCACGTGAAACAGTCAGATTTACAATATTTAAAGGGACACTAAAGAGAAACAATGAATTGGTTTAGATTGATGAAGTGTTCTCGGCGAACTCTTGTGCAGTTTATTTCGCCACCATAGGTTTATTATTAGAGGAGAAAACCATGTTCAAATTTTCATTTTTTTTTAATTTCGCGCCGAACTTGGTAATTAGTGAAGTAAAAGATTTCAAAGAGCGTTTAACGTATTTTGGCGCCACTGGCTCGACGAAATTTCCACAAACTCGTTATGTCAAGTCATTGGCCCCCTCAGAGGACAATGGACTTCGATTTAACCGATTAAGAACTACGTTGGCCCAAACAGGCGTCGTTCAAAATGTGTGACGTCACGGCAAATGGTGCGGGAATTCCAAGGTGCGTCGCCACCTGTGTTTTCTTTTTGCGTGTTTTCTCGCCTATTAAGCGTCTTTAAGCAGCAAGCGTGGTGTTTTTGGTATCATGGAAGACTACTTTACTAATGCGAGAAAAATCGTTTTGCTCTTTAGTGTCCCTTTAAAGCAGGCTGGCAACTGCGGAAAGGTAGTACTTCACGTCACTGAGCTCATCGGTGTCATTCCTTTTTAGGGGCGAAGCTCCTTAAGGCGGCACCCGTTCGTCCCTCGTCGTGCTCGTAGTAGTGAGTAACAAGTCTTACCCTTTGACCTCCAAGGTGGTGCCGGTGGGAGATTTCTCCTGTGCGTTGTTGAACAATAAAAAATTCGCAGCGTGCGCGTTAACTAAAAGCCGAATTCTTCTGTCTCTGTAGAAGTGTAAGTGTTAGCTAAAAGCCGACTTCTTCTGTCTCTCATTCCCATTAGCAGCCATTGTTTACCTCCAAGGTAGTGCCTGGTGAGATTTCTCCTGTGCGTGATTAAACAATAAAAATTTTGTTCAAAACGCCGTTGATTGATGAAATAAACCAACGAAAGACGCCAGATGTTTTGTAAAAACAAAACGAAAGAACGCCAGATGTTTCTAAAGCAAAACGAAAAAGACGCCAGCTGCTTAACGAAAGACGCAAGGTGTTTTCTAAAGCAATGGTTTTCTAAACAATGAAAATTCACAGCGTACATGTAAAATTAAAGTGAGCTGCAAGTCGTCATAGCTCATCGAACCTTTAGTATAAACGCGCCCGATCTCACGTCGGTGATGATGTACTGGGCAGAATTCACGGAAGATTCACGGTTTACCGATGAACCTCCGCAGCTTCGCCCACTCATCATAATTCACTCCGTGGATATGCCGTGATTTTTTTTCAATCAAACTCACCCTCTCATAAAAACCCTCACTTCATGATCGTGAGCTCCGCTGAATACCGGAAGGTCTTGTTACATGAGCAGACGACTGTACGTGGTGCTTGGACAGGATTACACTTCCTATAGTTTTGAGGCATAGCAGATATAGGGGAACGGGGTGTCTGGCTTTGGGCGTCATGATTTTCAAAACGACCAGGACGCCGTGAAAAAGTCGGGAGGCGTTAAGATGACTATAGTCCTCAAGTGGTATAGCCGAGCACCATGAGGTAAATCAGCAAAGACAACGCCGGCACGGGGTTTTCCCTCTTCTTCTTAATATTAACTTATTTTTTAATAAACGTTGCATGATGTCTTCTATATGCGCATGCACAAAAACGAAAACAGCAGCCACCCCCCCCCCCTCTCTTGCGAAACTGATCGCAAAACACGTTTCGCTGAATGTACGGGTCATGTGCTGTACCATATTATTAGAAGCTCTGGGAAAGTATGTATACGTCAAACCGTGCAATTTTCCAATGACCGGACTCATCGACGCTGCAATAACGGAAGAAATGGACATGGCAGCCATTTAGTGAACCATCGCAAGAAGTGCGCATGTGTTGCCATGTTCGAAAGAACTGAGTTTATAGCAAAGGGAAAAAATATTAAGAAAAAGAAACATGGCTGATCCCTCCGTCATAGGAATCGGTATAACACGAAAGTGAAACGTGTCTTCGCAGAAGTAGTGCTTATTGTGCAGTGATATATGAGAGCTTGTACAATGTCTATTCGTGTTTGGCAGCTACACCGTTTTGACGTGGGCGCACCCATGTTGACGACATGTCTCTATCGCGATGAATAACGCCCATGATCATGGTTAAACCGTTGTGTTTAACAAAACTTGAAATTCGGCGAGATGGTGCATAGCTGATGGGAAGCTTTGTGCGCAAAAACCAGACAATTCACAAGACGAGAAAGACAGGACGGGCGCTACTTTCATCTAACTTTATTTGCGGCTTCGCCAGCAAATATATGAAGAATGCTGACATGCGCAGAAATCAAATGCATTGTCACAAACACGTAATCACATCAACAAAAATAATCAAGAAATTCCGTTTCTGCCTTCCAAAGCTTCACCGATGTGTCACTGACACACCTGCCCCCTATCGTCCTGATATGAAACGCTTCCAGTAGCTCCCGTGCCATCTCTTCCCTACCTCTTCCCAGAATTTTGATCTCATCTAGTTTCGGCTCATGTGCATCGCAACTCGCGCAATGCTCAGCCAAATTAGTACCCCCACTCTTAATAGCCCGTAAATGCTCCCCGCCCGGTCATTAATACACCGACCCGTCTGGCCTATATACGCCTTGCCACAAGTCAAAGGGATTTCATATATAACGCCCGTACAACAGTTAACAAACTCCCTACCGTGTTTTTTCCGGCATCCCCGTCTCTTCCCATCATGAAAGCAGCGCCTGCCTGTCTTTCTCGTCTTGTGAATTATCTGGTTTTTGCGCACAAAGTTTCCCATAAGCCGTTGTGGTAGCTGACGTTGTGAACTTTTATGTGGACACAGCAAATCGTGAATTCCACGTAAGGATGATATCAACAAGCTCATAATCAACATTGGTACCCGGTATGCACTCCTTCAAATCGTCGTCAATTAAAACGGCACGGTGCGCGCTTTCTTGCAATGGGTGACCGACGCCTGCGCTCATGCATATACTACCACACACTACGCTTCAGCAACACGGGAGGCAGAGGTTCGTAGCCTGAGCCGCAAACGCGTGCGGCCCGCTGGCCGCTGCCTCTCAGGCGAATTAATGTCTCGCTCCACCAAGGCCAGACATTCGCCCGTCGAAATCGCATCCTTTCTGCAACGCGTATTGCAGCAGTTTTGACAGTCGGTGATCTCGCAATCGAAGCAGTCGGCGGCGCAGAAATCCCGTTGGTGCATGTGGAAGCCGCACTACTCCGATGAGCCGACGCACGCTAACACGAAGCGAAAGGCAAAGAAAGAACGTAACCAACGTAACTGCGTCCAGGGTGCCTCAGCGACGCCAGCGCGGCCAGTGTACCTCGCTGGTATCGAGACGCTATAACCATGACCTCCGATATCGCGCGCAATCTCGAAGGAAGCGCTAGTAAGTGTCGATCGTGAGCATTACTTCTTTTCACCTCTCACAGACGGCAGTACCGCCCCCTCCGCGCCGCCTACCTACACCGCCAACAGAGAGCACTGTGCAAAGGAGAATGTGTGAGAGATATAAGGCGCGTTCGCGCCGTGTCTGGCATCTGGCGAGATAGCTTCGTCGGTAGGGCGTCGGGTGCTGGCCGTCGCGGCCGCAAGATCGTGGGTTCGATTCACAGCGCGGTATCTCTTTTTTCGTTTTTTTTTTCTTTCTCGCCCGTTGGCGTCCATTTTATCAACGTCATATCCGTGACGGATGTACTTGGTGGACCCCGGCATAAAACACTTTCGTGTGCAAAAGAAAATTCTAGAGGAGTTTTGGATTCGTTACGCCGGTGACAGCTGTGTCAGTTGGCCCTCTGTTCTACTATAGGCGATATATAAACTTCTTCAAGAAGGACTGCGGCTGCGAATAGCGATTGTATGATGTGGGCGTGTATATCTGGGACCGTATAAAAGGCTGGTTCCCTACTTATGGACATTCAGTTGGCCGTCAACGCTTGGCCTGTGGTGTTCGTTCATTTTATTGCGATAGCAATTATATGGACAATCTCGGCTGGAAAATGTCCGTCCCCGTCTCCGTCATGCACCGTATATATATATATATATATATATATATATATATATATATATATATATATATATATATATATATATATATATATATATATATGTGACGTAAGCAGGCATGCAGGGATGGCTGGTAGAAGCCGACGAGGAAGAAGTGAGCGTGAATGGAATAAAAGTGTGGCGTCTGAGCCACGGCCCGTCTCTCATTCATAGCGTCACACAAGTCGACAGGATGGAGACCTGGCAGCCGACTCAACAGCCGCACATCACCAGCAAAGCCATCAGCAAGACACGTTGACCGCATGCAGACCACCGAAGCAGATCCTGCTGCACACAGCGACCAGCATCATGACAGAACCATCGGCTGACCTTGACATCCCCAAGTACACCGGATCAGCGGACGATGGACCCGTGCAGGAGTGGTTCGACCTATTCGAGCTCCACGCTACCGCTGCATCATGGTCGGAAAGGGAGATGGTCACCAACTTCAATGACTACGTCACCGGTGAGGCATTCCGATTTTACCTCACACACATATTTCAAAACAACGAGTCATGGAAAAAGACCAAAGAAGAGATGATTACCCGTTTTAACGACTACGACAAAGACTTGCTTATAAACAACCATGTGGAGACAATCGCACTCAGTCGTCACAGTCAGAAGCAGTCTTCACGCATCCGAACACCAAGCATGAATTCTCGATTCCCCACAGACAGATTAAAGCATCCGCTCACTGAAAGGCATGGAGATCTTCCACGGAGACTCAATCTTCCACCAGGCTTTGATACTGAACGAAAATCAGCCTTTTCTACGTCGTCATTGAACCATAGGACTCATGCAACTGAACCACCTTATGCACTCTGCTCCCCGTATCGCACACTTCACCCACCACCTGGTTTTGCATCATGTGGATCTCCAGTTGCTCCCAACGTTCACCTCACACCTCACAAGCTCTCTACGGTCGGGTTAGAGCTGAGGAACTGTGAAGATACTCGACCAAGCCACGTCCCTTCCGTACAGATTCATGCGTCAGAACAGCGTCGCTCGGTAGGTGCGCATAGAGACAACCTTTCGCAATCGGAGTCTGACCAAGCCACGCCTGTTACGGCATCACCGTCAAGTCCACACCCACCCGAGAGTCGAAACAACACAGAAAGCTCAGAGGCATCAAACGTGGAACGTTGCCGGCTGCCACAGGCGTCTGTAATTAACGGCGTTGCAGCAGCCTCTGAAGAGCTCGCACCAACTTCACTGCCCGAAAAGCATAGCACCAGCTACCTAGTGGACACTACATCAAGTTGCCACGAAAATCAACGTCATGCTTCAAAAGGGCTGTCGCTTCAGCGATTTCTGCAGCATCATCAGCAAGGCCTACCCAAGCAAATCGACCAAATTAAGGGACAGCAACAGGCACTCCGGCAAGGACAACTACAAATATCAGAAGCACAATCGGAAAGACGTTTGAAAGCGAGCCAACTGAAGCGAAGACAACTTCAAGATGCCTCGCTCAAGACAAAGAAACCATCAAATTCAAGACAACTTCACCGAAAGGAACGTCGTCAGAGACGCCTCCAATGTCAGGCATCAAGACTGTGCCTACGAACCAACCATGTGAGACAACATCACAACAAACGACGAAACCGGCACAAAACAACCAAGTTTTCTTCTGAAAGAACACGGCCATCGCCCCATCACCCTCGTTCAACGGATAGAATAAGTAGAAGCACCGCATGTGTAACGGTCACGACAAACGGACGCCGACGACATCCGAGCTGCCGGCGTTACAAAGTGTTCCAATATGATTCACTTGTGACATGTCTAACAACTGTGTTGAGATCAGTGTCCATGTGCAAGGCATGCTTGTGTCCTCCAGAACGCAACAGCCAGCCTCGACCACCAGAGCTCTTCTCAACATCATCGGACTTCTGCACTCTGCCTTGAAGTTTTCTGCAAGTTTACGGAACTACATTGGGGCACGGAACGATTTGTGCATTTTGAGATTTGTCACTTCTAAGCCTCTCCTTGTTTCCTTTTCGTTCTTTGTAACTCACGCCTTCTTTCCGGGGGAGGGGGAATCATGTGACGTATGAAGCCATGGTAGGAGAAGCCGAGGATGAAGAAGTGCGCATGAATGGAATAAAAGTGTGGCGTCTGAGCCACGGCCCGTCTCTCATTCATAGCGTCACACATATATATATATATATATATATATATATATATATATATATATATATATATATATATAAAAGCCCCAAAGAAATATAATTCAGAAAAATGCTTCCGAAGCGCGGAATCGAACCATGGACATGGACCTCTCTCTTGCTCCGCAGTGAGTGGCGCTACCCACTACGCCACGAAACGCAGATCCTCCACGTAGCTAACGGCGAGCGTTATATACATACCCTTTACCGCTGGACGGACTCAGAGACGGCAGGCGATAATAAGCGTTTCTTCATTACCAGCGAGATGGCGCTAGCAGCACGACGGGTGCCTTTAAAAGTCGTCGTCGAGCTCGCTCGCTTCTTATATTTGCGCAGCGAGAACATTGCCCTTCCGTTGTTTGCTCGCGCGGTTTTCTCGCGGTGAGGGGAAGAGGAATGTTTCAGGCTTTCACCGTGATGTCCGCGCTCGTGTTACCGAGCGTACGAAAGTCACTCGAGCTGAAGGGTCGCCGCTAAACGAACAAACAGAAGATGAGCGCGAATTATCAAGTGTCACAGCTCGACAGTTGAACCACGCTAGTTTCCTTCGCTGCTTCGGCCGCCTTTGCAACAGGAACGCTGTTCAAACTGAGAGTATTCATTGGCGAGCCTCACTTCGTATAGCATTAATTTCTTGCTATCGCATTCATTGCTTCGCCCTTGCGGCGAAACTGTGACATTTTTTGTCCTTCTGATTGCCCTGTTTCATGTTCTCTTTTAATTATGAACCAACAAGATCTCGTCAAGTTTTTACCACGGTTTTTTCAACATATCGTCGTCTTGCGAATTCGATGCTCCTCCAGTTCCAGTAGAAATCTACGAATAATTCCTTGCTTTTTTTCTGTATTGTATTCATTAATTCATTCATTCATTCACTGCAGTGGCTATTAGTGCTTCATAATATTGGATCTGTCTCTTACAGGGCGAGGAATTCGCAGCATATATTTAAACGGCACCATTTAGGGAATTTTCTCACATTGCAGACGTTCGGTTAAAAGATCAAATGGAAATTTATTTTTCTTATTTGCAGCACTTTTTATTCTCTACGTATCGAGTAAAGCTATTGCGTATGCAGCCAAACATTGCGGCATTACGAGATCGACCACGGAGGTCCTTAACAATGACGTAAACTAGACGTTGCTTTATGAATTCGGCTCCATCGATAGTACGAACTCGGTCGCTGCGACGTTACGTACTCTCACGTCGTCGTGACGTCGACGAAGACAAGAGTCAGCGTGCTCAAGATGAAACTGTTCATTTGGCCGAACTTGAGGCCGGGAAATGGAAACTTAAGCTTCAGCAATACACGCTATAAACTGATAGCCGCGAACTGGGCGTCGGCCGTCGATAATCTGCCCTGAGGTAAGGCGTGTCGGCATTTATACAGGTAGCATGGAACATTCGAGCCTTATCGCTGGTGACCGCTTTAGCTCGAGAATAATCTCAACTGCTCGCGTTTCCGCGCTCAAGCTTATAAGAAGATTCTACGATAATCTTCTACGATAATCTGGAAGGCTCCTAGACATTACGGCGCGGGTTGCGCAAGGCGGCGGATACGCGTGTAACGGACTGGTTACATAAAACGGACACAAATAAGCGCGCGTGGCATTGCCCCCTCTGAAAAAGCATCGTCCCGATGCTCGTAACAGAACATGGAAGGGGGAAAAACAAGTGCATACACAAGTAAATTACAATAACAAACCAAAAAGTAGACTACACAGGTCCACTAGCGCGTAAAAAACGGCTTAAGGCGCATGACATTTACAACTTCAGGTCGTGCGCGGCGCCGCTGAGAGTTCGTTGTGCCGTCCAGGATGACCCCGTAGTCTAGAGCGCCGAGAAGTGGAAGAACCTTGTATGGCCCGAAGTATCGCCGAACGTTTTCGCTAAGTCCAAGTTGGCGCATCGGCATCCAGACCCAAACACGGTCGCCGGGCTGGAATTCCACGAAGCGTCGTCGAAGATTGTAACGGCGGCTGTCTGTCGTCTGCTGATTTTTTATGCGTAGGCGGGCGAGTTGTCGGGCTTCTTCGGCGCGCTGAAGGTAGACAGTAAGGTCGAGGTTTTCTTCGTCGGTGACGTTGGGTAGCATGGCATCGAGCGTCGTTGCGGGGTTCCTTCAGTATACCAACTTGTGTGGCGTTATCTGCGTCGTTTTACGCGTGGCCGAGCTGTATGCGAAGGTCACGTACGGAAGGATTGCATCCCACGTCTTGTGTTCGAAGTCGGCGTACATGGCCAGCATGTCGGCGATTGTCTTATTTAGACGCTCGGTGAGGCCATTGTTCTGTGGGTGGTAGGATGTGGTCCGGCGGTATTTCGCTGTATTTCAAGATCGCCTTAGTAAGGTCAGCAGTAAAGGCCGTACCTCTGTCGGTGATAAGGACTTCTGGGGCACCATGACGCAGGACGATGTTCTCAACGAAAAACTTGGCTACCTCGGCCATTGTTTCTGCGTTTCGGGTAAGGGAGTCGGTAGCTACAAAGAGACACTTGTTTCCAGCAGTCGACGTCGGGAACAGCCCCAGTAAGTCCAAACCTATTTGCTGGAACGGTCGCTGAGGTCGTTCGATGGGCTGCAGAAGCCCTGCTGGCCTTGTCGGTGGTGTCTTACGTCGCTGACAGTCCCGGCTGTCCTCACGTGGCATGTCCGCGGCATGTCCTCACGGGAAAAGCCAGCCGTCGATTCGTCGTGCAGAGACTGCAGAACGTCTGGTCGCAGTGCCGAAGGTACAACGATAAGGTAGTTGGCCCGGGCCGGAGAGAAGTTCTTCTTTACGAGGACATCGTCGTTCAAGAAAAATGACGGCAACCCTCACCTAAATACTTTCGGAACAACGGCGGTGCGGCCCTAGAGGTATTCCACGAGGCCCCTATTTTCCGCGTCGACTCGCTGTCGTTCTGCGAAGTCGTCGGCGCTTATAGTGCCCAAGAAGGAGTCATCATCGTGGTCGTTCTGCGGTCGTGGGTTGACGGGGGCACGAGGCAGGCAGTCGGCGTCGGAGTGTTTTCTTCCGGACTTGTAAAGGACGGAAATGTCGAATTCTTGAAGTCTTAGGCTCCACGGTGCGAAGCGACCTGAAGGGTCTTTCAAGTTAGCTAGCCAACACAAGGCGTGGTGGTCGCTCGGAACTTTGAAGGGCCTGCCGTATAGATAGGGGCGAAACTGTGACGTAGCCCAGATGATGGCGAGGCACTCCTTTTCTTTTTATTTATTTATATATTTATTTCCAATACCTCAAAGGCCCCTATTTAGCGGTTTTACATGAGGGGTGGGCAGTAAATTAACATAGCACAAGTTGTACAACGTCTTCTTTGAAGAGTATCGAACTGGAGTGGTGCACGGTGCTGGCAGGGAGAGCGTTCCAGTCCTTTGGCGTGCGCACACAAAACGAGGACGAATGCGCTACAGTCCGAGCATAGGGCGGGTGAACAGATTTGGTGTGGTTGAGTCTGCTCGAATGGCGATGAGCTGGAATGATTACAGGTGTACGAGGGGTAACGTGAGAAAATTTGTGAAAAAGACTGAGCCGAGTGACTTTGCGGTGAAGAGCAAGGTTCGGAAGATTAATACGATATTTAAGCTCCGTAATACTGCTAGTGTATGAGTAGTCAGAGAGGATAAACCTATTTGCACGATTTTGGACAGATTCTAATGTTTTAATCAGGTCACATTGGTGAGGATCCCATATGGTACATGCATATTCTAACTTGGGTCACAGTAGAGTGTTATAAGCTAGCCGTTTTACAGCGAAAGCTGTTATGAGATCATTTCGCCGGCCGTTTTTGGCGCCGTAGTTGTCCGCCGCCGCCGCCGCCGCCGGTGTCCGTAACCAGTATCGCTCGAAATAGGAAAAAAAAGGAAATAAGAAAAAAAATTCCAGGATGGAACGAGGTTCGAACCTGGGCCGTCTGCGTGGGAGCCCAGTATTCAACCTCTGAGCCATGCCGGTGCTTGAAACTGCTTTGCAAAAAGGTTCTATACAGGCTTCATGTCGGGAAGGAACCACATTAGCATATGCAATATAGCGTGGTAGAAGAGTAAAATAAGCACCAAGCGTCGCACAACGCGAATTCTGTAACCAGGCGTCACACAATGCGAATTGCGCAACGAGTAGGTTGTGAAATGCTTCCAACCCATTACAAAGGGCTCTGCCATAATTCTTCGTCGTCATCAGGCACAGCATCAACAAAGTGCGCATAATGCCTTACATGCGTTTAGCAGGTACCACGGCTCTCCGTAAAATGACGAAAAATGACACAGTGCCTGCTGCCCTACTTCTCAAAAATTACAATTATTCGGAGCGTAGTGGGTTCCTCGCAAGTGCACTTGTATTGGTTGCCAAGGAAGCCCATAAGCGCATGATCCATGTCCTCGGGGTCTCAGTAAAATTACAATGATTTATAGCGTAGTGGGTTCGTCGCAAGTGTACTTGTATTGGTTGCCAAGGAAGCCCATAAGCGCATGATCCATTTCATCGGGGTCTCAGTAAAGTTCTTCGCCCCCCCCCCCCGTCTCTCTCCCACGTCAACGTATGTTATACAGCATGACGGGAGAGGGAAATAGCGAGCGGGCGTCACCCAATGCAAATTACATAACTGGTGGGCCGTTTAAAGCATCCAACCCATTACAAAGAGCTGAGCCATAATTCTTCATCGTCATCAGTCGTCGCGTCAACAAAGTGCACATAATGCCTTACAGACGTGCAGCTGGTGCTTCGCTTCTCCGCAGAATGACGAATAATGGCTTAGTAGGTGATTCCCAACTTCACAACAATTGTGATTTATGGCGTAGTGGGTACCTTTCTAGTGTTCTTGTATTGTAGCCCCAAGAGAGCTTACAACGCCGCTCTCCCAGCTTTCGCTGTGACTGTGCTGCGGTTTCAGCGCAGGCCTGGCGTTTTTTCTTGTGATCTTCTTTTTTCTATGTGATGTGAACTGGCTGTTCTTCTTTGCTACGTACTATTATTGTTGGGAGTGATTCACTGTTTGTGTTTATTATTTTCAGTGTGAGGTTGTCAGCTGGATGTTAATGCTTACTAGTATTGCATGAAATTTTGTGATGCTTTCTCCCGTACTTTTTTATTGAAGCTTGTCTGTTTTAGACTGTCCCACTCTTTTCTCTGCAGATCGCAAAGCCTAGAAATTAAGGTGCTGCATGTGACGTAGCAAATATCACACGGATCATTGTGAATGCTCCGAAAATGTCATGAAGCATTCTGTTCTTTTTTGCTCTTCACAAATGACATTGTTCAGAACATAGGAGCAGGAATTGAGCTGTGCTCACAACTGGAGTGAAGAAGACTTGTATATCCTCTTTCATCAAACAATCTCCCAATGGAACACCTTATGTGCTGATGCTGTATGATTGATTCGTTTCTGCAGCGTCATGTTCGGTCATGTACTCTCTTGGTTTTCCCTTTGCTGTGTTCGAATAAACTGTCATTATTTTTATTTTTCACCTTCCTGTACTATGGATGCGAGTACTGCCTGCCGTAGAATAGTAGATCGGCAACATGAAACAAAAATAAATGCGAAAAGTTTATCCCAGAAATGTCAAGAGTGCCAGGGGTGACACCTATAAGTGAATTCACTGAGTGAATTGACCCATAGGTGTAAAATTCAAAGGACACCCATGGGTGTTGTCAAACGAACATACACCCATTGTACACCCAAAAATAAAAAAAGGTGTGCGATGGGTGTGTAAAGAAGACATTACGCCCTTTCGGATAATATTTACCTGAAAATTGGGGTGTACGATGGGTGTTTTATCTCAAAAAAACCTATTAGGGTGTGAAACGGTTTGCAGTGTATGACTGCGAATAGCGATGGTATTATGCGGGCGTTTCTTCTGAAACGGTATAAAAGGCTGGTTTTCTCTTTATCAGTGTTCAGTTGGCAGTCAGCGCTGGTCCCGTGGTCTTTGTTGATTTGTTGTCCTTCTTCTGAGTACGTTGTTTCATCTTCTATTTTAATTATGAACCAATAAGGCCTCAGAAAGTTTTTACTAGAGTTTTTACAACGCATCGTCGTCATCTAGCGAATTCGATCCTGCTTCAAATCCAGTACAAATAACTCAGCATTTCATTGCTTTTTTCTTTCTTTACTGCATTCATTCATTACAGTGGTTATGAGCATAGAGAAAAAAAAGTTAAGAGAGGACACTCCGCGAAATCTGGCCTCAGAAAGTACGTCACGACTACGTAACGAACTAGTGCTCTCACCAAACGCCAGAGGACGCAAGCGCGAAAAAAGAAGTAAGTTGTCATCAATCCAACGGAATTGTTTTTACAAAATAATAATTATACGCCCAAAGTTCACAAGTTCTTTATACATAAAAACAATTTACTCAACACACCTCACTTGGTTATTTTCATTCAACCGTACTGTCATAAACGCCATCTCAACGCGACAAACCCATGCATGACAGCGGGAAGGTTTCCTCCACGTCGGCTGCGTCGGTGTTTTCGTGTGTGAGGCAACAGGTGAGGCACGTTTGCAAGAGAAACTTGTAGAATGAGATGTTGTTGGGGTAGTTGGGTCATTCATTCAGAAAGAGGTTACAACTGCGCGAATAAGACACCACGTAAGTAACATAGACGCTCGCACACACACACACGTTGCTCTTCGTGTGTGTGCGTGTTTCTGACCCGGTGTCTTATTCGCGCATTTATAACTTTTTTCTGAAGGTTTTAAGGACGGCGAGGTTCGCTAAAAAAACAGTTTGCGGCTCTATGCGGCAGCTAGACGTGAACATTGTGCAACGTATGCGTCAAGCCAACGCGACGCGTGCTGTGTCTGCCACCGATGCGAGCGTCTCTGCGCTGAGCTCGGTGCGAAACATTGAGCGTTCGCTGGTCCTCGCATGCTTCACGGCGCGTTTCCCGAAGCCTCGGACCACGAATAAATCCTGGCTTTTCGGGTATATTGTGTCCTGTGGTTTCTGTACGCTCTTTTTTTCAGTGCTATATTTCGGTGAAACGCAGTCGTGACTCGCGACTTGATTATTATGTGTATTTTACTTCTTCCTTCTTCAACTTTGTGCGCTGGGTTTTTGCCAGACATCCTTACGGCCCAGTGTGTCATACTTCACCAGCTTCTGCCAACTCTAGCGATGTGTGCGTTGTCTGTGTTCTCTCTGTATTTGTTACAATTTATTTGTAAGCCGAGATGCATTTGTTGTCTGCCTTGCATTTCTGTGCGGTGCTGTTCTCATTTTGTGCTTTTTATATGCTCAGCCTCTACCGTGCCTTGTAATAAAAACATTGCGGATACGCTGTGTCTTTGATTAATATATAGATTGACCGCTTGTTCCAAAAGAAAAACACAAGCGCGATAAATGAACCCGTAGTGAATTATGATTTCCTGCATCTCTTTCTATTATAACTTAAATGAAATAAAAATTACGTCACGACATCAATTCGCATGAACCATTGAACTATACCAAATAGGGAATCGCTAATTGAACACGACAAACAATAGCTTTGCGATTTGGCCGAAGAAATAAGTAACTTTCGCCATAGCCAAACGTCGGTTACGCACAGTAATTCCAAAATTCGCGCCAGTGAAACCGAAACAGGAAGCGCAGGCCACTTGGTCTCACCAACCACCAGGTGCGCTAGGCTCGATTGGGCCGCTGGGGTCTATAGGAGTGTCCATTCTTAACTTTTTTTTCTTTCTCTATGTTATGAGTGGTTCATGTGATTGGATCTGTCTCTTACATGGTGCGAAATTCGCAGGAGACATTTCAACGAACCCGTTTCAGGATTTTTATATTGCAGTCGTTCAGTTAAAAGATCAAATCGAAGTTTAATTTTCTTATTCGCAGCACTTTTCATTCTATAGGTTATGAGTAAAGCTAATTGCGCAGGCAGCCAAACTTTGCGGCTCAACCAGATCGAGCACGGAGGCCCTTAAAGATGACTTAAGGTAGATGATGAATTAAGGATTCGTCTCCATCGACAGCGCCCTTCTCCCTCTTCTGATGTTGATAACATACAAACGCCGCAGTATAGCCGATTGCTCTTCCCTATTGTTCTTATACAGAGACCTCTAAATCATCATCTCTTGTGTAGTACGCGAGCATTAATTCTTTCATTGTGTGACGCCGCTGTCGCCTGAAAGCAGCGGCAAGAACGCGGAACATAAATTACACCATATTTAAGGGCGTGCGTTTGTTGTTCTTAGCGAAGCGAGCGTTCGAATGCCGAACGCTGGTAGGCGATTGAGTAGATGGCGCCCAACTCCCCAACAACGTCTAATGCAGAGTGAGTGGCTGCGGAGTGAGCTCGGGGACCTGCAGCGAGGCAGTGTTCTGGCCTATCGATGGCCGAATAACTTTTGACGTGCGTAACAATTTCTATGACGACTCAACTAATGTTGTAGGGAACCGCGTTCCAAGGAACGACGTTCCAGGAACAATTTCCTTTTAGGAGGAACGAATTGTGTTAAATATCAGAGGGACTGTAACCGTAACTCGTTTACGAAGGAACGACGTTCCTTCTGTAAACATTTCACGGCATCGAACAGGTCCACACACGCAGAACATCGTGCAGAGCAGGGCCGATGGGCGACCGCGTGAGATGCCAAAAAAGCACAGCATATCCACGAAATGAATGATGATGAAGGAGCTTGCTCCAGATCTTAAATCCGGTAAACTGTGAATCCTCTGTACATCTCCTCAATCATCATTATATAAAGAAGTGACAGGAGAGTTGTGGTGTAATTGCATATACACATTATATACGCAATGTTTATAATTTATATATCGATGCACTATATACACAAATTTACATATTGATGCAGTATATACATTTTGTTCAAGGGCTTCAGAATGGTCGAGATTGTGATGAGGTTGTTGTCAAACCACAAGCGGTCGCATACCTGGCAGCTGTGGCCGAAACTGCGATCTAGGAAATCGCGCCTAAAGCGAGCATCGGCGCCACCAGCCTCAGGTAGCGACTGCATCAGGCGCTTGACGCTGCATCTCACGCCCATGCCGATTTGAGGTCCGCTTGTCGAGGCTTCCTCGCTGCCTCTGCTCGCGGGATCTCGGCTCGGGGTCCGCTTGTCCTTGCACCCGCTTCGCTGCGGCCTCGTGGGCCCGTGCCGCCTCCGGGTCCGCTTGTCGACGAGCCCGACTACCTTTGGCATCGCGACACCTCGCTGCTGCCGCCGGCTTGGTGCTAATAGCGGCTTGTGTTTGCTGTCGGCGCTGGCGTCTCTCTTGGGCCTCGCGAGCTCTCACATCAAGGTCTTGGCCCGCGCTGCTGCTGCATTGGGAGCCCTGCTCTCTGCTGCCTTGGCTTCTTCGGTGTTCATGATGAGTAACGGAAGCGAAGTGCACTGAGTGATGTCCGGCGAAAGAGAAAGGAAGCGCGCGAAGTGCGAGCGCTATCAAAGGCGCGACACTCGGTGCGTGCTCCGCCGAGAGCGGATCACGCGCTCAAGTGCACGATTCAAGGGCGCGTGTGCCGAGAGCGGAGCACACGCCCTTGAATCAAAGGAGTGCACAGCCGCGCCTCTAGCGGGAGCAAGGAGAAATAGCGTACACGGCAGGAGTGACGAGATACAACACCCCAACAAATGGAGCAAGGTCCTAAATACTGCCACTCGCCTTACGTGAGCATGTTGGATCATGGTTTTCACTGGAAGGCGCCGGCCAGCGCCGAAGCGAAGCGCGCGGCACCGAGACCAACCACATGCCTGAGGGATAGCTGACCTGTATTGCGGTAGCAATTATATGGACACTCTCGGCTGGTTTTTGGCCGTCGGCGTCGCCGTCATGTACCGTCTATATATATATATATATATATATATATATATATATATATATATATATATATATAAGCCACAAAGAAAAAAAGAAAAGTTATTCAGAAATACTCTCCGACGCGCGGAATCGAACGGGGACCTATCGCTCCGCAGGGCGGCGTTAGACGGCTAGGCCTAGATGAGTACCGTCTTTCAGGATGTTCACGGTGAGCTGTTTATATAGACCATTTACTTCAGCGCGCTTTCTTACTCACCAGCGAGATGGCGCGAAGTGCGCGGGGGCCGCGCTCTAAACGTCATCGCCCCACTCGTGGCGCTGCGCACCCGCCTTGTGCACTTCTCCCTACAAGGGCGTGGCCGCCTGCGTGCGCGCTTCTTTCGTGGAGGAGGAGGCGGGTTGTATATCTTCTGCTTTCACCGCGATGTCTGCGCTGAATTTATAGAGCGTACGAAGATCACTTCGCTCGCACCAGCGGCCGCAACGAGCACGTTATTCAAACAGAAACAAGTAACAACTGTGACACTTGATAGTTTGCGCTGGTCCTGTGTGTGTTGTTTTCGTGCGTCCTGTGCGTTTGAGCGACGCGCCGGAAATTTCGATCTGCTTTCCGTTCTTCGCGTTACATTCCAGCTTGTTGCTATCGCATTCATTGATTCGCCGTTGCGGCGAAAGTGTGACTTTTTTTCATTTTCGTTTTGTCTGAGCTCGTCTGACAGTAACTAAAGACGCATTCACACTTGGCCTCGAATGGGGCGAAAGCCGCGAAACTCACCAGAGCATCGCTTGCTTCGCCACATAAGGGGCCAGAAAACTATGCGACGAGACTGATGCGAAGAACCACGCGGCGAGGCCGAGGTGAAAGCGGAACGCCTTTCCGCTTTACGGAACCCCGTACATTGGCGGCGCGTGCATATACGCCACGTGATGTAAGCGGGCGGCCGCAATTTCACAATGGCGTCCAAAGAGTCGTGGTGGTTCGCAAAGCCGCAATCGCAAACTACCCGTGCCGTAAGACCAAATTCACTGCCTCGACCAGGACGCGCCCCGCCACAGTGGTCTAGTGGTTATGGCTCCTATGGTTCCTATTGTTCTTCGAGCGCCTTTATGATGATATTAACGTAGGCAAAACCACATATAGCATAGCCACCTGTAACATGCGTACGCTCGCGTAAAATACTTCTTCCTTTAGTTATTCGAATGCCCTGATGATGATAATAGCACAGGCAAAACTACGTATAGCATAACCAACTGTATCATGCGGCGCTCGCTCCACTCCGGCGCGTGCTCCTGTTTGATAGGAGATGGCTAGAAGGCCACAACTGCGCGCTTCCTCTCTCTTTCGATAGTTGTCAGTCGGCGCACTTCAATACTAATAACATGAACGAAGAAGACAAGGCGGCAGAGCGGAGGGCTCGCAAGGCAGCAGCACGCCACCACCACCACCACCACCACCACCACCAGTGGTGGTGGTGGTGGTGGCGTGACCACCCTTGCTGCGCATGCGCATACCCTCTCACACATCTCCTCTCCACTCCTCCTTTCCACACACCCCTTCAATCACCCTCTCCGCTCTTCCCCTGAAACGCTGGCTAGACGTGCCGTATTCTCTCCTGCGCAACGCCGTGATGAGTTCCAGCGCACGCGCCCCCCCCCCTCTCCTCTCCTACGCGCACCCCTCTCGCGCGCCTGTCGACCGCGGTCCCCGCTCGCCCTGTGAGAATTAACGGCCAGGCTAGAGGGAAGACACGACGCGCGTAGCGTTCCTCCTCGCGTTCCACGGCGCGAGGTCGGTAGCATGCCCAACGAACGCCAACGGAACGCGATCGTGCAAATGCTCCTGCTTCGTATCGCCTCATGCTCCCCTTTAGCGGGAAATTGTTTTTTTGGGTTAACTTTGATGTTCTTTTTTCACTGTGGGAGTGTATCTCAGAGGCCACGTTGAAGGACGGCGTGCTTGACATCTGCTCTGCCAGGTGTCGCGACGAAGCCAGCTGCTCACGAGAAAGGCGTGTGCTTTTCGATGCACTCAATCAATTAATTTCGTCAATCAATCAATCAATCAATCAATTAATCTCGTCGGCCTCCCTGACTGGGACCACTTCTTCTAAAGCGGAGCAGGTTGTTATTGCTTTGGCACTCTTGGATGATAAGAGGACGCAAATCTACTCGGATTCTAGATCGGCAGTCAGGGCGTTTGCCTCGGGCTCCATAGCGAAAGAGGCACATGACGTTCTTAAGAACCGGACCATAACTATGCACACAATCATTTGGTTCCCGGCACACCAAGGTCAAGCTTTGGACTCGCTCACCAACCTCAACGACATCGCCCACTCCCAAGCCCGCGTACTAACTCTCCGCGCGGGAGGAGAAGCCTTGTCACAGAGCAGGGTTCAAGAGTTCCGAGACAACTTATTCACATTTAATGAATTCACGAAGCATTTTTATCTGGAAAGAAGAGTCTTTCCTCCACCACACAAAAAGCTCACGAGACCACAGGCGATAACCCTTAGGATGCTACAAACTAATTCTTATCCGAATCTTGCTTTCATGCACTGTCTATTCCCAAGTGACTTCAACTCGCAATGCCCTGGCTGCGGGGGAACGTGCGATTTAGAGCACATGCTTTGGCGGTGCCCCTCGTTACGTGGGGATAAGGATCTCACAGAGCATAAATGGAGCTCGGCCCTCAAGAGCTCGGAATATCAGCATCAACTTTGGGCTGTCCAGAGAGCCTGCGATGCGGCGGTTAGGCTAGGTCTAACTGTCCCCACGTGGGAGCGGCCCGCGGTGTCACCCTAAGGGGTGGCACTTCTCCGGATCTTTTAATAAAGTTCTTCGTACTGTATTATCCTGACAAATAGTTGGGCTTTATTTTTAGTAAACGGATACATCGATATCATATGTACCTAATACAACTCTTAACTCGCAGCATAACCATCGATTGCTAACCAGATTTATTTTTTAAAACAAATTTCCTGAATATTCGCAAAAGTCGGAAGTAAATGGCATACCGGAAGTGCTTGGGAGAGTAGCATGAGTGTCACTGGGTGCTCGTGTTACTAAAAACTTCAGGCTGCTTCTCTTTTGGGATTAATATGTGACGCCTAGGCGTAGCGATTCATTGAATGAATATTTGTGGTAGCCGGGTTCTTTGCAACGTTGTTGTTCAACTATCTTGTTTTTAACAATCTTCGTAGAAAGTGTTCTCCTCATACATTTGTTTGTACCACTGCTGTACCGCATTCACGTGGTTCAGGCATGTTCATCCACTGCAAGCGTACGTGTTTTTGTCCAGAAGCACATCATTTATTTCAGCAGCTAGAGAAGTACAGCTCTGGCAGAGTAGATTATGCACCAGTATAAATAAATTTAATCTTTCTAAACCAACAGATAAACACCACGTGCGTTGCGGTGTTGTACGCGTACGTGACGAACGGCAGGACGGTGTCCCAGTTCGTCTGGTCTGATGCCGTGTACATTGTTAACATATTACCGACTGTGCGATTAAATCGTTCCGTGAGGCCATCCTTCTGCGGATGATATGCGGTGGTCATTCGATGAACGATGTTGCACTGGACGAGCTAGGCCTGAATAGCGTCAGACAAGAAAACACGCCCTCCGTCGCTCAAAAGTTCACGGGGAGCACCGTGGCGAAGAACAATGTTGCGTAATATAAAAAACGCCACCTGTCTTGCGGTAGCCGTTGGAAGTGCTGCAGTCTCTGCGTAACGGGTGAGGTGGTCCACGCCAACAATGATCCACCGATTCCCAGAGGAAGTCGGGGGAAGCGGGCCATATAAGTCGATGCGGAACGCGGTCGAATGGACGTCCCGGACAAGGTAGAGGCTGAAGTGGACCGGCTGGGCGTTGAGGTGGAGGTTTGCGCTGCTGACAAGCAGTACAAGCACTTACGTACTTGCGCACGAACGTGTACATGCCGCGCCAGTAGTATCGCTGACGCAAGCGGTTGTACGTCTTCAGAGCGCCAGCGTGAGCGCTTTGCAGGTCGTTGTGAAAAGCAGTGCAGACTTCTGTGCGCATGTGGCGCGCGATCACTAGCAACCACCTCCGACCGTCAGGTGCGTAATTACGCCGATAGAGGAGGCCGTCGCGGAGTGCGAAATGCGTGGCTTGACGACGGAGAGTTCTTGACGCTGGATGAACTAATGAACCAGTCAGAAAGTCGACGAGTTCGGAGATCCACGCATCCTTGCGTTGCTCCGACGGCATCTCTGCGAAGTCAAGGGGGGTCAAGACAACTGACGTGGCTGACGACGAAGCTGTGTCAGACGGTAACGGTGAGCGGGATAGCACATCAGCGTCCGAGTGCTTGCGGCCGGATCTGTACACAACACAAATGTCGTATTCCTGCAGCCGAAGCGCCCAACGACCGAGGAGGCCTGAAGGATCTTTCAGTGATGAGATCCAACAGAGAGCGTGATGGTCCGTGACTACTTCGAAAGGGCGGCCATAAAGGTACGGACGGAACTTGGTCAAAGCCCAGTGACTGAGTAGTTGCACTCCGCGTTCTTCAGTATTTGATTCGCGTAAGCAACAGCGTACTCGTCGTATCCGAGTTTTCGTTGAGCCAGTACAGCACCAAGACCGACACCGCTGGCGTCAGTATGGACCTCCGTAGGCGCATTAGGGTCAAATTGACGAAGTATCGGAGGTGACGTTAATAAGCGCCGTAGCGTCATGAAAGCTTCGTCGCACTCTTGTGACCAAGCGGACAAGCCGTTAGAGGCTGTCAGTAGGTTGGTAAGAGGTGCGATGATAGAAGCGAAGTCGCGATCAAATGGACGAAAATACGAGCACAGCCCAATAAAGATTCGGAGCGTCTTGATGAAATTGGGCTTGGGATACTCGGCCACGGCACGAAGTTTAGCGGGATCCGGCAGAACGCCTTCCTTGCAGACGACGTGACCTAGTATGGTGAGTTGGCGCGCAGCAAAATGGCACTTCTTGATGTTAAGTTCAAGGCCAGCAGAGGCGAGGCACGTGAGGATAGCGGCAAGACGAACAAGATGAGTCGGAAAATTGCGGGAAAATACAACAATGTCGTCAACGTAGCACAGGCAGGTATTCCACCTGTGGCCACGAAGGATGTTATCCATCATTCGTTTGAAGGTAGCTGGGGCGTTGCAGAGTCCGAAGGGCATCACCTTCAATTCATAAAGCCCATCGGGAGTGACGAACGCAGTCTTCGGGCGGTCAGGGTCAGCCAGTAGAACTTGCCAATAGCCCGAGCGTAAATCCAAGGACGAGAAATATTCTGGTCCTTGCAAGCAATCGAGGGCATCGTCGATGCGTGGCAACGGGTATACATCCTTCCGAGTTATCTTATTCAGGCGGCGGTAGTCGACGCAGAATATGATAGAGCCATCCTTTTTGCGCACAAGCACGACAGGGGACGACCAGGGCCTCTCAGGTGGCTGGATTACTCCGCGCGTGAGCATATCATCGACTGATATGCTCAGTCGATGATATGCTCGCGTTTCATATCATCGACTGAGCAACTGTCGTTGCTCAGTCGATGATATGAAACGCGATATGGTCGTTGGCGTAAAGGGGCATGACCACCGGTGTCGATGTGGTGCGTGACGCTCGTTGTGCGACCCAGAGATGGCTGACCGCAGTCGAAGGATGAGCGGAGCTCTTCGAGAAGGGCCAATAGTTTGCGTCGATGGTCCAGTGATAGATCCCGGGACACAGAAGGGTGAAAAATGTCTGACTTCGGAGGTGTCGCAACAGGGGCTGTCATGGCATTCAGCTGGTGGTGAAGTGGGGCTTCAGCGAACTCCAGAAAGCGAAGCAGGTCAATTGCATGTATGCTTCCCAAACATTCCCCGTTAAGTAGACTAACGGGCGAGGTGCGCAAGTTGGCAATCTGCATGATGGTAGCACCGGATTCAACGGTGAGTACGGCAAACGGCAGTCGTAGGGCGTGGCGGCGGAGAAGCACCTCTGACGGGGCGAACAGGACAGCGCCGTCAGGAGCGGCCGGAGAAGTCAAGACGACAAGGGTGGACGTGTTTGGGGCTACGTCAGTGTCGGCAGCAATGACAAGTTTGCATGCGTCACATATGGCAAGCCCCGAAACAGAAGATTGCAGCGGCGTAAGGGCGACTTCTGCTCGGGCGCAATTGGCGCGATGACGAGAAAGAAAGTCCCAGCCGAGGATAACGTCGTGAGAGCAGGACGGCAGCACGAAAAACTCAATGACGTGAAGTTCTCCTTGAATATGAACGCGCGCGGTGCACACGGCTGAAGGTGCTATGAACTGCGAGTTCGCAGTGCGGAGCATGAGTCCTGAGAGCGACGTGGTCACTTTTTTTAACTGGCGGCAGCGGCTGTCGCAGATTACGGAAACAGCGGCCCCGGTATCAATCAGCGCTTAGTCCGTGGTCCCTTCAAGATTGACGTCGATAACGTTTTGCGGCGAAAAAGACGGAGGTCTTGGGCAGTTCGCTTCGCATGCAGTTCTTGCCTGCGGAACTGCAGCGATCAGTTTCCCTGTTGCGCAGCAGGTCGGCGACGCATAGGTGACAGGGAGCGTCGCTGAAGGGACGGTGACCGGTGGGTGTCGTTGGGTCGTTGATCAGCACGGGCATTCTCCGGTGGCGACCGGGACGACGAGGCGACCGGCCTGCCGTCGGCATCGAAGGGAGGAGGGGCGTAGTTTGAGGGCGACCTGGACGACGACGCAACTTGCAAGTCCACGGCGTCGAATGTTGGAGGAACTAGGCGACAATGGCGAACGACGTGGCCGGCGAGGCCACAGGAGAAACAGATGGGCCAATTGTCCGGGGTTCGCCACGCGTCAGGGCGGCGGAAAGAGGGAGCCGAGGGGCTTCGGATGGGCTGCGACGAAGCATACGCAGATATTGGCAAGACACGGGGCGGCATAACTGGGCGAGGTGGAGCGTAAGGCATAGGCTGTTGATACGCGGTGGTCGCCAAGGCATGGGACGGCATCAGTGGTCGAGGTGGAGCAGAGGGCATAGGCTGTTGAGGGAGCCGAGCAGCAACGGCGGCGTAGGTAAGCGGTGCAGTGACGGGTGGTTGTTGGAACATGGGTGGGAGAGCCTCAGCAACTTGCGTCCAAATGGCTTGTTGAATGCCTGGAGCCAGAGGATGCGCCGGCTCGTGAGTGAGCGGCAGTAAGGACAGCTGGCGCGCGACTTCTTCACGGATGAAGTCTTTGATCGTGGGCTGCAGAGTCGGCTGAGCGGCCGGAGGGACAGCTAGCTGCAAGCTGGAGAGCGTGTCGGGGGTCGGGAGGGCCTGACGGGCGATCGCGCGCTGCCTGCGCCATTCGTCGAAACTCTGACAGAGTGAAACTAGCGCAGCGACTGTGGTGGGATTCCGCGCGAGCAGCAGCTGAAAGGCGCCGTCCTCGATGCCCTTCTAGATGTGGTTGATTTTGGCCTCCTCAGGCATAGCGGGGTCGACCCGGGTGCACAGATGGAGGACATGCTCGATGTAACCCGTGTAAGTCTCACGCGGTTGTTGTGCACGCTGACGCAAGCACTGCTCGGCGAGAAGCTTGCGAGCCGCAGGCCGTCCAAAGACGTCCTTGATAGCAGTCTTGAAAGATGTCCAAGATGGAAGCTCGGCCTCGTGGTTGTGATACCACAGTTGGGCAATGTCCGCAAGGTAGAAATGCACATACCCAAGCTTCATTGGATCATCCCATCTGTTGCTGGCGCCGACTTTGTCATACCTCGACAGCCACTCGTCCACGTCCGATTCACCGGAGCCCGAGAAGATGGGGGGATCCCGCTGAAAATACACGGAGCCACAAGTGACGTGGACAGGCGAAGGGCCAGGCTGGTATCTCGGTGGCCATTTTGGTATCTCGAAGGGGGGAAGTTTACGGGAGCGAAGGTTCAGGGTCGTACGGGAAACCCACGTACCTCCACCAAATGTCACGTGATTTATTCACGTACAAACTACTAGAACGCCGAGGGACGTCAAGGGCCAAGATCCAGGCAAGCGCAAGCTCGGGGCGCGTGGCTGTCGCTCGCACTGTAACTTGCTTTCTTCGCTCTTCGTCGTCGTCACGTACTGTTCACTACAGTATTCTAAATCATTTTCATTTTATCTGAACAGTTCTTCATGGGAGCATTGCATGTCCGCCATCGATTGTCTGCAAGGACAGCTTCACGCAGATCGTTCATAAGAAAGTAGGCAGCACAATTCATCCTTCTCTTTTCGTTCTATACGGGTGACGTGGTGAAACCCAATGGCGCTGGATCAGGGGTCCACTTCTCTCCCATCTCCAACTCTTTGCCTTCGTTTTTCTTAAACACAATAAGCTTTTTTTCATGGTTTACTCAAGAGGTTCACGTCATTTTTATTGTCAAGCAAGCACGACGAAACCTCAACACAGGTCTCTATGTCGAGCTTCTCCGTAGTAAGTAGTGTATCTAGCATTCCAATCATTAGCATTTTTCCCTAAACACAACAGAAGCCTCCGTCAGAAAGTGGAATGAATGACTTGTTGTGGTTCAAAAAGGGAGAGGGGGGGAGTTTCAACCTTTCCCCAATCTGTATACGTCAGTGTTAGCGCTGTTGCCATGATCAGCATGTCATTTCTTGGCGGCAGATGTCTGTTTGTGGTTAACAAAGACGCAAGTTTTATTTCTAAAGCAAGATCTCGGTCTGTCTCAACTACGCCACGTAAGGAACCGCACCGCCCCCCACCTCCGATATTTAAGATTTTTGCATGTGTATATGCGCAACATTTTGAGTTGTTTGTCAGTTTTCTACGTCCAACGATAAACACATGAGTGAACATACGTTAAGGTAGGTTGAAGTCTCACCCTCATCCATACCCACACGAAATCACTTCTGGCTACGCCGCTGAGCGCCAAGTTTCTTTAAAAGTTAACATCCTTCGAAAAATATGAGATGGGTCGAAGAGCAGGTATAGTTCGCCCGCTGTTACTAATCATTACGGAGTCGTTTCTTTCTCTTTCCAGTGGCCGAAATGGACACATACGTTTCGTTGTGATTGCAATCTCGTTCGATACATAGGCACGTACTTCGTTGATTATTAAATAATTTTCTCGAGCGAGCAACGATATGCCAGCACTGCAGTGTCACGGCCGCTACATAAAAAAAGACAGGTCTGTTTTTTAGGGGCGAAGCTCCTTAAGGCGGCACCCGTTCGTCCCTCGTCGTGCTCGTAGTAGTGAGTAACAAGTCTTACCCTTTGACCTCCAAGGTGGTGCCGGTGGGAGATTTCTCCTGTGCGTTGTTGAACAATAAAAAATTCGCAGCGTGCGCGTTAACTAAAAGCCGAATTCTTCTGTCTCTGTAGAAGTGTAAGTGTTAGCTAAAAGCCGACTTCTTCTGTCTCTCATTCCCATTAGCAGCCATTGTTTACCTCCAAGGTAGTGCCTGGTGAGATTCTCCTGTGCGTGATTAAACAATAAAAATTTTGTTCAAAACGCCGTTGATTGATGAAATAAACCAACGAAAGACGCCAGATGTTTTGTAAAAACAAAACGAAAGAACGCCAGATGTTTCTAAAGCAAAACGAAAAAGACGCCAGCTGCTTAACGAAAGACGCAAGGTGTTTTCTAAAGCAATGGTTTTCTAAACAATGAAAATTCACAGCGTACATGTAAAATTAAAGTGAGCTGCAAGTCGTCATAACTCATCGAACCTTTAGTATAAACGCGCCCGATCTCACGTCGGTGATGATGTACTGGGCAGAATTCACGGAAGATTCACGGTTTACCGATGAACCTCCGCAGCTTCGCCCACTCATCATCATTCACTCCGTGGATATGCTGTGATTTTTTTATGTAGCGGCCGTGGCAGTGTACTCACTTGCAGTGCCAGTCTACAGACGTGCCTGTGCAGAGGCTTGCAGTTCTACCGATACATACACTGCAAAACTGCATTGAACAAACAAATACAAGGCGCTGAAAAAATATGCCTACGTGTTAGTTCACAATGGCGTATAGATATATGTTCTCACATGAGTCAGATGGCGAGGGAGGTCACCAGCTTCCCACGGCGTGTGTGCCTTTGCTGAAAGTGCGTTGCGCTAAAACCTGTGGAGCTGCGAAACACCGGTGTTTCCCTAGGAACGCGTAAACAGCAATGAGAGGACAGTGTCCTCTCAATGCTACAGACAGCGTCGCAAACCGCGTCCAGAGCCCATTGCAGGCAGCGTCCATCGCAGAAACAGAGCTCTTCCTGATCGAACACGCCGTCTTATTTGCCACTCGGAGAAGCGCAGGTGGCGTTGTATCGCGCGGGCGAGCGCGTTCTCGCATGCTTTTCCTGATCGAACGCGCCGCCTTATTTCTCACTTGCTTTACGGCGACGGGCGATGACAGTCGACACCGTGACGGGTTACGACGACAGGAGACGCCGACAGCCCAAGCGCATAAGGTGCTTCGCACCTAAAAAATGTGTGCTGTTGCACTCAATCTGAATACTGTAGGAAGGGCGGAGCAGTGATTCGCCTACACTTCAGCAACACTGGCGTTCACGGGGAAGCACGCGCTGGCGTTCCAAACGTCCAGCCTGCTCGGCGTTCATGGCGGGAAGGAAGAATTCATTTGTGACACAGTGGCTCCCTCTCTCCTTCGCGTTTCCCCCTCCTTACCTTCACCCTTACTTATCTTTTCCACCCTCTTGCTATGCAATACTTTAAATGGATATGCGATACTTTTACCCTCCTCTTCCTCCAATCCATCTTTCTCACCCTCACATCACTGCTCCGCACCTTCACTTCCCTTTCTCAAGCCTTGCGATACAGTGGTACACATGGCTATGCTATGCTACCCTCACCTGCTCCTTTCATTCCTCCTCATCCTCACATCTCACCCCCTCACCCTCATTTCCTATTCTATAACCATTGCTCTATTGTACTATGCACGGCCATTCTCTAATCTACCATCCCCCTCGCCCCTACCCTCCTCCTTGCCCTCACTCCTCTTTCCCTTTCTTGCTATCGTGTACAACACATGGCTTTGCTATACTATGCAGGCTGTGCTATGTTTTACCCGCTCCCCTCCTCCTTCCACGCCTCCTCGCCCTCACTTCCCTTTCTCGCACCCTTAATATACCGTACTATACATCGCTATGCTATACATGGTTTTGTCTGTGTGAAAACATACATGGCTATGCTATGCTTTACTCTCTCCCCTCCTCCTTTCTTTTCTATTCACTCTCACATCACTCCTATTCACATCACTTTCGCCAACTGCGCGGCGAGGTAGCGATTCACAACGACGACTCCAGCCTTATCAACACTGCAATCGTACAATGACAACAACACATCGTGGTAAATAATACTCATCGCAAGCTCTTTACCCAAGCTACAAATTGTTGCACATGTTTGGCACCTGTTAGGATACCATCCATCGATGGCACGGCCGGAAGCGTCGAATATTCGATAGTCGTCGTAACCGAATGTTCAAGGGATCCTGTGAGCTTCTCTCTTGTACCCGGTTATTTATCCATTCCATTCCAATCGGCAGTGAAATTTCATAAGAAGAGTTTATGATTTGTATTATTAGCATTGCATTCGTAGGCGATAGCATAATAGACATTACAGAAAAAGAAGTAACCGCAATGAGGACATTGTCCTGGTTGCCGTGGAATATTCACAATCCGATAGGACAACTGCTATTCCGTTTTAAGCCTGGGCATCAATGGAGGCACTTTTATATAAAGTATGCTTGCGGTGCCAATTCATTCAGCTCCAATAGCAGTAGAGCCCCAGTCGTTCTGTCTAACGCTGTAAAGGGACGGCATACTGCTCTCTCATAGTAGAGTACAAATGGTACTCTCACTCGTTGACCTTTTCGTCTTAACACGCGGCCTGATAATACGAAAATGAGTAAGCTCTGCTGACGGATAAACAAGATCTTTAATTAGGGACGGCCTAGGTGCTCTACCGTAGTAGAGTACATGCAAGGAGCTTAAAACAATTACTTCTAAGCCTCCTTGAGTACATGTAGTTCTCTCAATCGTCAACTGTTTTCGCGAACACATTGCTGTTCGATTGGCGTCTGCCTTCTGAAGAAAACGAAACAGAAGCGCAAATAGCGTCGAAGGAAAAACAAACAAATAATAGTACACTCCAAGAAAAAAAGAGTCAAAAGAGGGTCATGGAACCGTGACTCTCTTTAGAAGGTACAGGCAGAGAAAAAGAGTTCGCATTTCGGAAGGAGCCACTGGACGCTCCTGAAGCGCGTTTCGATTGGCTTACGCCATGAAAGAGCCGCCGTATACGCCATACATATCGCGCGCTTGCCCTTTGGCGCCGTTGTGGCGCCTTGCTCGCCGACGGAGATGGGGTTGGCGCCGGGGTGGCGCGCCGCTCTCCTCTCTCATCTCTCAGTCGTCTCAGTCTCCTCGTCTATTCGCAATGCCCACGAACTATAGGTGGCGCGCCGCGCTTTTCAAGATGGCGCCAGGAGGAGGCTCGACCCGTTTGTTAGCATAGGAACAGATAGGACGTGCGGACGTACGGTCTGTGCCACTTTCACCGGATGAAGCCATGAGCTGCGCTGAAATGGATATGAGACTAAAATACTTTCCCAAACCATAGAAAGTGCTAAGTACTCACCACCTAATTATTTGCTGCGGTATGAAAGGTCATATTTCAGCTCCGTTACCGTACATAACGATGCTTTGCGGAATACTGTGCGTGCTACATAAAACTGCATGAACTAAAATTGACGTATGAGCTGAACGGCACTCCGAGGTAGTACGTACCGAGCCTGCCTGACGTATTTGCGGCAGTAGTAGGCCGCTAGCGAGTAGCCCCATCGCTGCTCCACGGAACCACACGTTTACCGTGGTGATGGTTTGCAAACATAATACGCCGTCCTCATTACTTGCGCAGTCGGGAACGCGGAGTTATCTCTTCAATGGAAGACAAGCATTTAACATCCCATCATTCCGTAGCGCTTGTATCACAGCCATGCTGAGACTCTAGCCGTGTGCAATTCACTTCACTTGCATGTTGCAGGTTCGATCAGCACGATCGAAACATGAATATCGAAAAGAATGCACACGTAAGCTTTTCGCAACGTCGAAGAAGTTAGCCGAGAGGGGTGGATTGTGGCCGTGACTGCACGTTCCATCACTCTAACCATTTCGCTTCGCTGGTAGAGCTCGAGCGTGTTGGCGGCATGCGGCGCTCCATAATATCCACAATAATTGTGATACATGCAATGCACAAGTGGAACTATGCTTTTATTGTGATCTCGCTCAAGGATATTATACGTTAAATACAATCAAAGTGACTTACAAGCGTGAAAGATCATTAACGCACGAGGGTCGTGAAGTGCAACTCACTCCTCGTGAGTTAGCAGTGATTGTTGATCGTCGCTGTCACTCTCGGTGTTTTCACAGTCTTCTACGTCCAGTGAAAAATCCTCGTCGTCTAGATGGTTTCTTTCAACATCACTGCTGAAAGCAATCTGAAGAATCTCCTCCGCCGAACGACTTCGACCACTCCGCATCACCACGTTTACAGTTAGAGAGACGTCTGGGCGCGGAGAACATTTTGCTCTCAGACCGGTCAACAAGCAAATCGCTTGCAGTGTGCTGCCACCTATCAAAAAAACGTACAAAAACAAGCGGCGCAGCGGTGGCTATGAAACCTAACACACTGGCGAAGGACGGCGTGGAAAGCGTTCGCTCCACGAAAGGCATCGAGCAGACGCGTCCTCTAATGATTGAAACGTCGCTCGCATGATTCGTAACAGCGCTTTGCTGACAAAGGATAGAGGCCCTATTATTGCGATAGCAATTCTATGGACAGTCTCGGCTGGAAAATGTCCGTCCCCGTCGCCGTCATTCACCGTATATGTATAAGTATGTATATATATAGAAAAGCCACAAAGAAAGATAATTCAGAAATTCTTTCTGATGCGCGGAGTCGATTGGGCGACCTCTCGCTTTGCAGCCCGCCGCGTTAGACGTTAGGCCACGACAGCACCGTCTTTCAGCCTGCTAACGGCGAGCCATTTATATACACTATGTAATTCAGCATGCTTTCTTAGTGCACACATAGATGGCGCGACGTGCGCGCGTGTGGCGCGCTTTAGAGATCGTCGCCCCGCTCCTGCGAACGCCGTTGCTCTTCGCTCTACAGGGCGTAGTCGCTTTCGTGCGCTTATCTCGAGGAAAGAAGGGGCGGGCGCGGTGGGGTGGGGTGCTTCGCTTCGCTTGCTGCAGCGGCCGCGTTTGCGAAAGGAGCGCGCTGTTAAAACAGAAATAAGTAACAACTGTGACAATTAGTTCTCGCTCGTCTTGTGTGTACCTGTTCGTTCGTTTCGTGCGTCCTGCTTTATGTTTGAGCAGTGTGCTTCAGGTGTCGAGCTGCGAAGCATTAGTTCGCACTCGTCCTGTGTGCGTTCTTTTCGTGCGTCCTTTGGGCTCGAGCGACGCGCTGGTAATTTGGAGCTGCTTTTCGTTCTTCGCGTTACATTACAATTTATTGCTATCGCATTCATTGCTTCGCCGTTGCGCGAAACTGTGATTTTTTTACAGCGAAAGCTGTTATGAGATCATTTCACCGGCCGTTTTTGGTGCCGTAGTAGTCCGCCGCCGCCGCCGCGGTGTCCGTCCTCAGTATCGCTCGAAATAAGAAAAAAAAATTAAATAAGGAAAAAAATCCAGGATGGAACGAGGTTCGAACCGGGGCCCTCTGCGTGGGAGCCCAGTATTCAACCTCTAAGCCATGCCGGTTTTTTTTTCTTTATTTCCGGTTGTACAACACTTAAACGGGGACAACATAATTATTTTACTAGACCCCACAAACATGTAGACACACCCTAAGCCATGCGGTGCTTGAAACTGCTTTGCAAAAAGGTCCTATATAGGCTTCATGTAGGGAAGGAACCACATTAGCATATGCAATATAGCATGGTAGAAGAGTAAAATAAGCACCAAGCGTCGCACAACGCGAATTCTGTAACCAGTCGTCAAACAATGCGAATTGCGCAACGAGTAGGTTGTTGAATGCTTCTAACCCATTACAAAGGGCTCTGCCATAATTCTTCATCGTGATCAGGCACAGCATCAACAAAGTGCGCATAATGCCTTACATGCGTTTAGCAGGTACCACGACTCTCTGTAGAATGGCGAAAAATGGCACAGTGCCTGCTGCCCTACTTCTCAAAAATTACAATAATTTATAGCGTAGTGGGTTCTTCGCGAGTGCACTTGTCTTGGTTGCCAAGGAAGCCCATAAGCGCATGATCAATTTCCTCGGGGTCTCAGTAAAGTTTTTCGCCCCCCCCCCCCCGTCTCTCTCCCACGTCAACGTATGTTATACAGCATGACGGGAGAGGGAAATAGCGACCGGACGTCACCCAATGCAAATTACATAACTGGTGGGCCGTTTAAAGCTTCCAACCCATTACCACAGGGCTGAGCCATAATTCTTCATCGTCGTCTGTCGTCGCGTCAACAAAGTGCACATAATGCCTTACAGACCTGTAGCTGGTGCCTCGCTTCTCCGCCGAATGACGAATGGCTTAGTAAGTGCTTCCCATCTTCACAAAAATTGTGATTTATGGCGTAGTGGGTACCTTTCTAGTGTACTTGTATTGTAGCCCCAAGAGAGCTAGCTTACAACGGGCTGCAGAAATGCCGCTCTTCCAGCTTTCGCTGTGACTGTGCTGCGGTTTCAGCGCAGGCCTGGCGTTTTTTAATGTATCGCCAACTTGACATCGCCCACTTATAAAGAGCACATCGCGAGCCCGCGCGACCTCCGCGTATAGTGTTATATGGGACTCATGCACTACAAGAAACACTGACCCATGCTACATGCAAGTAAAACAGGGCGAGCTTCAACTGAATATGTCAGACGATAACATTTAACTAACATACGTTGCTACACAAAGCCTCGCGAAGCTGACAGTATGTGTACGCTCAGGGCGCTAGCATTGGAAGCGCAAGTTGCCACGTATTTTCACGAAAACTTCGCGCCTCACAAGAACTAATCAGATTTCTCGTGTCACGGAAAGCCCGGTTTCTTCACTGACGCAGGGAACATGCAAAGTCGTAGTGTTCCTTTCTTGCCAATGCGTTAACACTGAGGCTAGCACAGCCGAACAAGGGAGCGACTGCGTAGTGCACTTGGTTCCTTACCATACTTGGTTCCGTACCATACATGTTTGCATTTGTTGTTTTGTTGTGAGCCTTCATTGTGTCTATGTGAACCACTTATTTTGTAGGTTTTGCAAACCTTTACTGCAATTTCATTTTATCATGATAATATCACGTTCTGCTTTTCAGATACCGTTTTTCATGGTGCTCACGCTGAACAGGAGCGACAACCTAGCAAACCACAAGTCTGATGCCTCCAGCCGCCACCACTTTTTGATTTATTCTTAATCATAAAGAATAAAGATTGAAACTTGATGCCCATTTCTGCAGTTTATTTTGCATATGTGATACTATGCACATTAGTCACACATTTTAGTTGGATCTACTCATAGAAGCATGTAAATGAGGAATACCCAAACTTCTTAATTGGAAATCAAAGACCATCTTTTCGCGCTTTCTATATAACTTTGCTGGAAAATATGTGTTGTTTTGACGAGTTTTAATAAAATAATGCTAAAACTGAACTAATCTTTTTTTGCAGTCGCTGGGCAGAACGGCAAGTATTTTGGACATGCTTAAAATGAATACTCCACTATTTTCAACAGTAGTCGCGCAAAAGTAGAGCAAGGGCCAAATGAGTAGCTTAAAATACTTGTGGAGTCGCTTGACGCTTCGGTGTGGGTCACTTGACCCTCGTAGGAGTGTTACCGGCAAGAGTTGTCCGATTGCCTATAAGTGGTAACGTGATCCTTCGGATGAGAGTCCTTCCACTCTTCCTAGAGGGTCAGGGGACTCTCCTAGAGCGAGCCGACCCTACCCACCAGGAGAGTCACCGTGACTATTTAAAGAGAGTCCTATACGCAGCAAGTCAGAACTTTCCGAAAAGAGTCACGCATACTCTTTTTTTTTTAGGGGCGAAGCTCCTTAAGGCGGCACCCGTTCGTCCCTCGTAGTCGTAGTAGTCGTACTGCGAAACCAGTCTTACGCTTTGACCTCCAAGGTGGTGCCGGTGGGAGATTTTTCCTGTGCGTTGTTGAACAATAAAAAATTCGCAGCGTGCGCGTTAACTAAAAGCCGAATTCTTCTGTCTCTCATTCCCCATTAGCAGCCATTGGCATGTTCCAGTAGGAAACGTTAGTAGAAGTAGAAGTGTAAGTGTTAGCTAAAAGCCGACTTCTTCTGTCTCTCATTCCCATTAGCAGCCACTGTTTACCTCCAAGGTAGTGCCTGGTGAGATTTTTCCTGTGCGTGATTAAACAATAAAAATTTTGTTCAAAACGCCGTTGATTGATGAAATCAACCAACGAAAGACGCCAGATGTTTTGTAAAAGCAAAACGAAAGAACGCCAGATGTTTCTAAAGCAAAACGAAAAGACGCCAGCTGCTTAACGAAAGACGCCAGATGTTTTCTAAATCAATGGTTTTCTAAACAATGAAAATTCACAGCGTACATGTAAAATTAAAGTGAGCTGCAAGTCGTCATAACTCATCGAACCTTTAGTATAAACGCGCCCGATCTCACGTCGGTTGTGATGTACTGGGCAGAATTCACGGAAGATTCACGGTTTACCGATGAACCTCCGCAGCTTCGCCCACTCATCATCATTCACTCCGTGGATACGCTGTGATTTTTTTCTTAGAGTGTAGAGTACGGAGTTGTCCAAATCGTCGACGATTCATGCGCATCTCTCTTATATTGTGAAATACGTAGTATTACCATCCAAAGGAAAGCACAATGGACATTATTCTCCCTTCTGAGAAATATCCATCCCTTCTTACTATTCCCCTTCTTTCAAAATGCTTCACAGGGCTTACCTTTCGCTTCAAGTACACTCTCATTCTAGAGCACAACCATATGTCGTCATACTTTTTTTGTACGGCATTTCTACAGGCAGACTTATACTAACACCGATGAGCTTACACGCGCTTTCACGGAGCATAAATATCACTTAAGGAAACACTCGTCATGTATACAGAATGGTTCGGCGAGTGCGCCCCTTCAGTGCACTTGATGGGCAGCTATAATCGCGTTGCAGCTGATAGTCAGCGCTCGTGTCGTACGTTTATTTATTTTCGTCTTCGTGTGGGTGCGCTCTTTGATGAGGACGCTCTATCAACTCTTCTAAAATGCTACGGCACCCGCAAAAAGCTTACGCTATCCCCGGCATATTCACTGGGAAGTTGGTAATGAGCATTTACTTTCTTTTCAATGACATGTTTCTATCACGGAGGCCGAGGACATCGTCAGTCGTGAAAGTCCGATCGTAAGTAAATACGATTTCTAAAAAAATCACAGCATATCCACGGAGTGAATGATGATGAGTGGGCGAAGCTGCGGAGGTTCATCGGTAAACCGTGAATCTTCCGTGAATTCTGCCCAGTACATCATCACCGACGTGAGATCGGGCGCGTTTATACTAAAGGTTCGATGAGTTATGACGACTTGCAGCTCACTTTAATTTTACACGTACGCTGTGAATTTTCATTGTTTAGAAAACCATTGCTTTAGAAAACATCTGGCGTCTTTCGTTAAGCAGCTGGCGTCTTTTCGTTTTGCTTTAGAAACATCTGGCGTTCTTCCGTTTTGCTTTTACAAAACATCTGGCGTCTTTCGTTGGTTTATTTCATCAATCAACGGCGTTTTGAACAAAATTTTTATTGTTTAATCACGCACAGGAGAAATCTCACCAGGCACTACCTTGGAGGTAAAGAATGGCTGCTAATGGGAATGAGAGACAGAAGAAGTCGGCTTTTAGATACCGCTGCGGATTTTTTATTGTTTAACAACGCACAGGAAAAATCTCCCACCGGCACCATCTTGGAGGTCAAAGCGTAAGACTGGTTACGCACTACGACTACGACTACGACTACGAGGGACGAACGGGAGCCGCCTTAAGGAGCTTCGCCCCTAAAATCACAGCATATCCACGGAGTGAAAGATGATGAGTGGGCGAAGCTGCGGAGGTTCATCGGTAAACCGTGAATCTTCCGTGAATTCTGCCCAGTACATCATCACCGACGTGAGATCGGGCGCGTTTATACTAAAGGTTCGATGAGTTATGATGACTTGCAGCTCACTTTAATTTTACACGTACGCTGTGAATTTTCATTGTTTAGAAAACCATTGCTTTAGAAAACATATGGCGTCTTTCGTTAAGCAGCTAGCGTCTTTTCGTTTTGCTTTAGAAACATCTGGCGTTCTTTCGTTTTGCTTTTACAAAACATCTGGCGTCTTTCGTTGGTTTATTTCATCAATCAACGGCGTTTTGAACAAAATTTTTATTGTTTAATCACGCACAGGAGAAATCTCACCAGGCACTACCTTGGAGGTAAACAATGGCTGCTAATGGGAATGAGACACAGAAGAAGTCGGCTTTTAGCTAACACTTACACTTCTACTTCTACTAACGTTTCCTACTGGAACATGCCAATGGCTGCTAATGGGGAATGAGAGACAGAAGAATTCGGCTTTTAGTTAACGCGCACGCTGCGAATTTTTTATTGTTCAACAACGTACAGGAAAAATCTCCCACCGGCACCACCTTGGAGGTCAAACTGTAAGACTGGTTACGCACTACGACTACTACGACGACTACGAGGAACGAACGGGTGCCGCCTTAAGGAGCTTCGCCCCTAAAAAGAAAATGGCATCCTGTTCTATGATACAAGCTGAGAGGCACTCCACTTTCCACTTCTAAGCAATTTCCTCCTGTTTCCCAACCACATTCAAGGACGCATACATTTTGTAATAAAAACGCCGAGGTGAAGTGAGAGTGCGGTTTAAAAGTACTGATGATATTTTGCCTCAATATTAATCGTAATAATGCGACGCGCTACTATCTCGATGTTTATGTAACCGGCATGCCACACGTGTAATAACTGCTGTGCGCAGGCTACGCTGTATTGTGTGTGGAAACTTTCCCGATTACTTTACACCATTGTGACAACATTGCGCCCACAGCGAGAATTGTCAAGTTTACTCTTCATCTAACGCGGCCCACGGTCCACTTGTATAAATACCAACGCGCCTTAACCGCTGATCAGTTCTTCGAAGATCGCTGATTGTTATCGCCGCTGTTGTTGCGCTTGAAGTGTTACTCTTACTTCTTATGACGCGTTGCAAGTTCGCGCAATAAACAGTTCAACCCTTTCTGTCTTCAGTTTTCTGTACTGCGCCGTCACGACAACGTGAAAATAGTATTTGGTAAGGGTTGGTGTTTTTGCCCCAGAACCAGGATATGATTGTGGGAGGCGACATGGTGTAGGGCTCTGGAAATTTCGGCCACGTTGGATTCTTTAACGTTCACCGGAGTCTGAGCACATGGCACTTTATCATTTTGCTTCAATCGAAACGCGGCCGCCGTGGCCGCGATTCAATCTCCCCACATTCGGGACAACATTCAAGCACCATAGCCCACCGCAGTGGGGGACAGTAAAAGTAATAATAGTTACTTGCGATTTACTTGCGAAAGCCGCGATGCGATCAGGAGCAACGCCGTACTGGAGCATTCCGGAATGTTCTCATCCGGTTCGTCCACCTAGTCGTGCACATGAACGTTATATTTCCATTTAAGGGCATCGAAAGGGAACCGCCGTGGCCACGAATTGAACCCGCGCCCTCGAGCTTAACCGAGCAATCACTTTTGTTCCTAGCTTCGTAAATAAAGGTGGCCTGCTAGAGATGTTATTGGTGGTGCTAGTAAGTATTACAAATCCTCAGTCTTGTCATTGTGTTTGGTCCGCCGCGGTGGTATAGCGGTTACGGTGCTCGGCTGCTGACCCGAAGGTAGCGGGTTCGATCCCGGCCGCGGCGGTTGCATTTCGATGGAGGCGAAATGGTAGAGGCCCGTGTACTTAGATTTAGGTGCACGTTAAAGAACACCAGATGGTCGAAATTTCCGGAGCCCTCCACTACGGCGTCTCTCATAATCATATCGTGGTTTTGGGACGTAAAACCCCAGATATTATTATTATTATTATGTCATTGTGTTTGTTATACTTACCGATAAGCAGCTGAAATGTGCTGCGCAGGATAGCGAAATTGCTTCTTCTCCATACAGGCTCGTTCGAAAAGACAGTCTGTCAAGATGGGGGAGGGGGACTCTTCGTAGCCATTAGAAGGTATCTAATATAATCGTTTAATTTGGATGGTAGAACGGAACAGCTATGCATGTGATAATATGGTATACATTTTAAAAACGCACTATCCTGGGAGGTGTACTTTCATCTGCCTTTAAAGTCCGCACCCACGTATAGTGAGCTCTTACATAACACAGTGTGACGCGTGCCGCAGATATGTGGTTACCCCGAATTAATTGGACCAAGGTTTCGCACGCTGGGTGATAATCCCGAGACAGAATGGCTATTGTTTGAAGCGTTCACACACTCTGTAGGTCAGATGATTACTCGTGACACCCGCTACGCTGAATGCTTGTCATCTTTAATTTATCGATCTATTTGTGAAAATCTTGTTCTTTTGCGGTGCTTAGTGTGCAACAAATCCGGCATTTTGGTCCGCACAGCACTTTGCCTACCCGAAGTCTGCCACCAACTTGAAATTACACACACACACACACACACACACACACACACACACACACACACACACACACACACACACACGCGCACACACACACACACACACACACCACACACACACACACACACACACACACACACACACACACACAGTAAAGCTAAGTATTACACGTAAGCAGACGACGTTGCCGTGTTAAGTTTCATGGAATGCAATCGCCTTGAACTCAGCGGGGCAACTAGCGCAAACGAATTCCGCGCATTCTTTCCTAACTCTGCTTGGTGCAGTCGCGTCTCGTTAACATGGACGCTTCCTTTCGCCAGAAAGAGCGTCCGCAATGTGAGTAATCCATACTAACGGACCAAGGTGAAAAACACAAACATGAAAGAATAATCGTTACTCAGCCAAAAAAAAATCAGGCGAAGCTCGCACTAAGCCGCGCAAGGCTTGAAACAGCAAAACCGGAGCATTCTGGAGACTAATCTGGTTCTTCCTAGGTTGCTTCTAGGTCGTAGCTTCGCTTTAGATAGGTGATGCTAGGTTGTTTCTACGTCGATTCTCAGCGCTGAGAGGTTCGAGTTGAAACACAGAGAGTCACAGACACGACACGGATGTCCAAACTACAGAGACAGAACCTCGCGCTGAAACCTAGTTTATAGGCGAAACACCTATGAATGCGACTCCTTGAATTACATACCTCCGCGGAGCTTTTTTTTTTTGTTTAAGGACCTCTTTGATTGATTGGCGTGTCTCTATGGTAGGACACCTGCTTTCCAAGCGGAAGGCTTAGGTTCATTTCCATGTTGGAACCATGTTTTTCATTTGAGCTGGAAAGACGAAATAAAATTGCGTAGTTATCAAAAGCATGTAAAAGATCAGCAACTAAAAAACCTTTCCAATTTCACGCCATGCAGCGCGAATTAGCGACGTCGCTACCGCTTCCGGTTGTTTCGCCATATTTTCTTTTTTTTATTTTTTGCCTGCTGATATTTGTCCCCACGACACGTAGTCAGGTACAGTGACAACAAGCCGCCAACTAAATTGTGCACAGGCTTCTATGGAGGTTTCGCTACCAGTTTACGTATACCATGTCTGAGGCGCGACGACGCGGAAACAGACGCCACGCGGCTGTGCGGAACGCACCTGTAGAAAAGCGGATCAGTTTGCCTTGGATGGGCACGCATGTTGTGAGCGAGCCGTTCAACCGCGATTTTGTGTTTTGGCCCTCCGTTCAACCCTGGTTGAGGTAACAATTTGCCAGCAAGAACGCTTTAGGATGTCTTAATGCTCATCCGTGCCTAACAGCAGATTCAACTACCTTGAGAGCCTACGTCGTGTGACTCGATACGATGGTCTAGTGGTCAAGGCACTCGACTACTGACCCGAAGGTCGTAGGATCGAATCCCGGCCGCAGCGGCCACATTTTCGGGGGAGGCGAAAATGCTTGAGGCCCGTATACTTAGATTTAGGTGCACGTTAAAGAACCCCAGGTGGTAGAAGCCTCCGGAGCCTTTCACTACGGCGTCTCTCATAATCATATCGTGGTTTTGGGACGTTAAACCCCAACAATTACTACCATTATTACGTGCCGTGTGTTGAGGTTTCCCTAAGATCCGGACCAAAGGTTCGCATGGACGAAAACCGTCTCAGGGGAACTTCATGCCAACGAAGGACGCTGGTACGTAATTTGCTCTGTGGATATATATCGCGCATATAATGTTTTACGTGTATTCGATGTTTAGTCTATTGGCCGCCTATTTAGACGCTGGTATTTAGACGCTGGTAGCGTTTTCTGAAAAAGGAGACGGCTTCGTAGGGCCAGGAGGTTTGCCTCAAAGTCTCATCTTTGCGAGGGACGCTGCACGGAGATTAAAATGCGACTACCGGCGCTTGTGATGAGAATCGCCCCGCAGCATTGGCAAATTTTCTCAAGGAGAAAATGCTGCTTATCAATAATAGGATAATATTCCCAAAATGCAATAAAGACTTATTACCATTCTGTGTAAATTCATGACTGCACAGTTCTCTGAAAGATGCTGAAAGATGCACAGTCCTTTGAAAGATGTTAAAACCATTTCCTCCCACTACCGCCTGTCGACATTGCTGGCCGGCTCCAGTTTCTCGTATCATGCATGATTTGTTGTCTTCCACTAACCTGTGACCCACGTTTATTTTCTGGATATTAGCGAAGTTCTTCGCACTGATCAATTTGTTCCCCTTTGTTTTATGTCATTATATTACACGGGGGCTGTTTTTCTTTCAGGTATGTGACAAGCCCAGGGAGTCCGATCGAGGAGACCATGAAGCTGAAAAGGGTAAAGCCTGGCGCCATACTAGTCGTTTTACCAGACTGCCCGGCGTACACCCCTCGTCGGGAGACAGCTGCATCTGAAGGCCCAAGGGAAAAGTGGTCACGCCGAGAAGCTGAGGAACAACAAAAGGTGCTTCAACTGCCTGTGCAATATCATAAACAGCATGAAGAACTTCACAAACGTGAAGGCCGTGTGGTAGGAAAAAAATTCGGTACTCGATCATCCGTCATTGTTACACTCTACTCCAACAGCAACAAGCATGCGGCCGAAATGCGGCAAATAAGGCAATTAAATGCAGACCAATAAAATAAATCTCGATATTCCTGTGTCTGCCAAGGGCTGTTTTACAGAATAAAAGCGAGAATGATAAATGTACATCGACGCCTTAAATTGTTTGAAGAATGCAGTTTTTACCATTTGCGATTAATTATTATTCTCTGTCTTCATTATGCTGTTTTGCTTTTTCTTTCAGCCAAAGAGACTAATTAGCACGCACATTGCTTGCCTTAACGTCAATCAAAAATCCACAAGGAGAATAAGAGTGGCGATCTTACCATACATTAAAAAAAGAATGTTGCTAGTCAATTAATATAAGGAAAGTGTAAGAGAATGTTGCTTTCCATGGCGGCGTTCACTGCGGTGAACCGGCAGGTGCCACTTTTGTTTTTTTGGGTCACTTATACGTATTTATTAGTGCGTCGGAGAATACACGACGAAAAGCGAGGAAGCACACACCTGTTCGTGTCTTAAGTTGCTTTAGAACCGAAGCACATACAGTGCTAGGTTGATCTGACTTTAAGTACAGCGCTGATTTTCCGAATCGAAAGTAACCGCGACGCGCAAAGGAACACCCTGCAACGCAACGAACCAACGCGTCGAAGCTTACTTTGCAGTCCATCAAGATATATATATATATGTAAACTGGTACCAAAACGTAAGCCCGTGCTTCGTGCAATTGGCGGCCCGTTGCCAACGTGGTCACTTAAATAACGTGCGGATACCTAAAAGCATGCAGAATAAAAAAGTTAAGTATTAAGTCACAACCGGAAGCACCAGCGACGTCGCGCACTCGCGCCACGTGGCGCTAAATGGTCTTTTCTTTTTAATTACTGCTCTTGTACACGCTTAGTTTCTACAGCGCGACTGGACGCGGACGAAGAAGTAACACGCAAACACACACACAGCGCTGACTTTCAACTGGAATGTTTATTTTTCATATGCACGTGACGTTTATGTAGACACACGCCAGCAGGTGCACACAAAACAAGAAACAAAATCAGGACCCAAACGCGCATGTTCTGCCGCAATCACAACCAGCTGCCAGTATTCTCAACAGGGCAAGAGATCGATTGACTAGAGAAATTATTGAAGCGTATGAAATAGATAAAATGAATGATACATGTGTCAGCATGCCATCCTTGTCTCTAACAGATAAGGAAAAGAGATATCTGGATGCGTCACTCTAGGCTGGTGGCAACTGGTTGTGATTGCGGCAGAACATGCGCGTTTGGGTCCTGATTTTGTTTCTTGTTTTGTGTGCACCTGCTGGCGTGTGTCTATATAAACGTCACGTGCATATGAAAAATAAACATTCCAGTTGAAAGTCAGCGCTGTGTGTGTGTTTGCGTGTTCCTTCTTCGTCCGCGTCCAGTCGCGCTGTAGAAACTAAGCATGAACAACCAACTAGCCCGCCAACGCTCTTTAGTCTTGTACACGCTTTTCATAACTACGCGATTTTATTGCGTCTTTGCAGCTCACTAAAGGCGTGTGAGAGAGAAAAAGAAGATTAACGAGAAAGATTTGGCAAGCGAGCTTGTTTTATTAGCCTAACAGCGTACTTGCAATACACAGCAAACTGCTTTGCACATTAAATAAGTAGGGCGGCTCCGCACTGGTGCTGCGAAGACTGAGGTAGCAGCGGAGCTCGTGGCGTTCCCCTCCTCCTCACCCTCATTTCCCTATTTCTTTGTCTCCTTCTTTGTCTTTCTCTTTCTCGGCCTTTCTATCTTTCTTTCACTATCTTCCAATTCTTCCTCCTATCTCAGCATTTCTCACTTCCTCTTTATATTTCTTTCTCTCGCTCTCTATATCTTTCTCTCTCTTTCTCTCCATCTTTTTCTTTGTGCCTTTCGTTCTCTCTGTTTCTCCGTTTTTTCTTTCTGTGATATGTATTACTCTCTCCCCTCTTCCTCACTCTCACATCTGTCCTCCTCTTCCTTACTTCCCTTTCCCACCCCCTTGCTACAATAAAGCATACAAGGTTATGCTGTGCTCTGCTAGCTTGCCTGTATTGCCAAATGGTTAAGAAGCTCGCCTTTGAATGGTGTGTACGCGTGTTCGGATCTCACCTCGCGAAAAAAGCTTTTACCCTAGACTTTCTGTCTTTCTCGATCTTTATTGGTATGTCGGATCATAAGGCGGTTTTTGCATCTATTTCTCGTCCTGCACCGGAAGCCGGATACATTAATTGTGCTTTCCTCAATATGAGCCATGCTGGTGATATTGGTATTATTGATACACCTGGCACTTCTTTCTGACAGTTTGAAGCGATTAGTATTTCTGAAGATGTTGATACTGTAACAAAATTTTTCAGTGATCTTGTTTCAATGTGCATCATGTGTTGTGTGCCGTTAAAAACAAAGAAGACGAATTCAGAGCTGCCTTGGATCACACGGGAAATTTTGCACCTGTCGCGACGACTTCGGCGTTTGCGGCGTGCTAAACGCTCTGGTCATGCTGTTGTTGCTGCCCATTTCATTGCTCTAAAGGAGGAACTGCGAAGCAAAACTAACGCTGCTCGTGATTTTCACTTTCCAGTTACACTTCCGGGTTTGCTTACAAATAATGCACGTAAATTTTGGAGGTCTGTCCTACCAATGGAATCTACCACTGATACATTTGAAATAAATGAGGCAGTTACAGGTGATACTGCTCTGATTGCAAATGCATTTAATGATTATTTTCAATCTGTTTTTACACTTGATAACTCCGTTATTCCACCTTTTATAGGGTATACTGGTAGTTCCATCGACGATATTGTTTCAAACCAAGAGTGCGCTGAATCACATTATAAAACTCGATCCGACGAAGAAGGTAGTCTTGATCAATATAGACAATGCATTCCTCATTAGATACTCCTTATGGACTGGTCGGTATTTAAATATTATCTTTCAGAAACCTCTCTCGGCGTCTCCTGTCCCTACAGCACGGAAATAGGCTAAAATTCTTCAGTTATTCAAATCCGCAAAAAAGCAGTCCTTATTGAACTACAGACCCATCACTATCACATCTCATTCTTGTAAAATACTCGAACAAATAATTTTCAAACATATCATAGAATTTTTAGACTGTAATAATGTTTTATCTGATGCCGAGCATGGTTTTCGACGCGGGTTTATCACCATAACCCAGCTCAGTGAATTCACCCATGACGTCATCCAGGTCCTTGATGCTGGTGATCAAATTGACACAATATTCACAGATTTTTCCAAAGATTTTGACTCTGTGTCACATTGCAGCTGCTAAAAAAGCTCATTCTTATTCCTAAAAACGGAGCATTAGTAAACTGGATTTCTTCTTTCCTATCCAATAGGTCTCAGTACGTACTCTTCAGGTGTTCTCATTCCTTCACGTGCACTGTAACGTTTGGCGTCCCTCAAGGTTCAATAATAGGCCCACTCCTCCTTCCGATTTTCATTAATGATCTGCCAAGTAATATTCCTGTTAAAATCCGCATGTATGCTGATGATTGTGTTTTTTGTCATACGATCCTTACCGATTCATTTGCATCATATCAACAAAGGTGTGACACTTGCTAAATGGAAATCAACTTCCGAAAAACGGTATCCATATAATTTACATATCATTTACAAAGCGTTCCTCCCCGTCTCCGTTTACCTATTCGTTTATTAGTTGCCCTCTCGGAAATGTTTCACAATTCAAAAATCCGGCAGATTCCACGCGCTGTTGGAATCGATTTAATTAATGCGAAGCAGCCACCAAAGAGCTGCATACAGCGCCTTGTTTGTCTTTAAGGCAAATGAAGTCATTCATGTCATGACATCTATTTCACTATATATGTATCATATGTTTGTCATGCATGCATGCATGTGCAATCCTTAATGTAATGAAACGTATATTCTGGTATATACAATACATGACATATCATGTTCGTCACGCGCTCATGACATGTCACCAGTTTTGGCGTACGTCCAATTAACAAAACGGCTGGAAGCGTACCAAGACAGTGTCATGTAATCCATGCCGTATATGACATGCATGTTAAGATTTGCGTGTTTAGACCTGTCATTTACGTTCGTCATAGAGTCACGTCATGCAATACCAGCTTTGGTGTAAAGATAGAGAAACGGCCGTCAGTTAAACATTAGCGTGGCATGTAAATCATGCTGTACATGAACTGTAAGCCATGACTGTCATGTCACCACTTGCCATTAGGGTTCATAATAAAGTCGCGTCACACAATACTAATATACGTGCATGTCAAGCTAGCGAAACGGTCGCAAGCAGAGCGTGAGCGTGGCATGTAAGAAATGCCCTACACGACATGCATGTCATGATTTCCATGTTATCGCCTGTAATTTACGTTCATCGCACAGTCACATCACGCAACACCAATTTTGGGATATACCAACCTAGCGAACCTGCCGCGAGCGCACCATGAGCATGGCATGTAAATCATGCTGTACATGAAATGCATGTCATGAATATCATGTTACCACCCGTCATTTATGTTCGCCATACATTCACGTCACTCCATACCAGTTCAGGTGTATATCAAGCTAAGGAAACGGCCGTGAGCGCTCCATGAGCATGGCATTAAATCATGCTGTAAATGAAATGCACGTCATGCTTGCCATGTCACCAACTGTCATTAGTGTTGATCATACAGTCGCGTCGCGCCATACCAATATAGGTGTATGCCAAGCTTGCGAACCAGCCGCGAGCGCACCATGAGGTGGTATGTAAATCATGCTACACATGGAATATATGTTATGATTGTCATGTTAGCACCTGTCATTTATGCTCGCCGTACAGTCATGTCATGCAATACCAATTTTGGTGTATATAGAGCTAGCGAAACGGCCGCGAGCGCGCCATGAGCATGGCATGTAAATAATGCTGCACATCACAGGCGTTTCATGATTTGCACGATAGGACCTGTCACTTATGTTTGTCATACAGTCCTGTTATGCCATAACAATTTTGGTATACGTTCCATTAACGAAACGGCCAGGAGAGCACAAAGTCGTAGGCGGCTAGATAGATAGATAGATAGATAGATAGATAGATAGATAGATAGATAGATAGATAGATAGATAGATAGATAGATAGATAGATAGATACGTTCAATCTCGCAAAAGTTCGATAAGAAATGCTTTGCAATTAATAGGTCTCATTTTCACTGAGGATGTATCTTGGTCTCATGACATCGAACTCATGTGCAAGCGTGCGCTCAGAAAGTTAAAGGGACCGACAACTGATTTTTCTCGACCCAGTTTTTTACTGCGCTACAGGAAGCTCACCCTTCGTAGCGTTTGTAGCTGCAGTGGTTTATCCGAAAAGCACGTAGTTATTTTATAACCAGTATTTTTCGATCTGAAAGGCTCCAAACACGCATGGAGGCTTACCCCAGCAACGCTGATAATTGATAGCGATGCCGCTAGCCCTTGTGAAAGCTGTCGTTGTTCTGCTTTTGCAGGAGTTACTGTAACTATGCTTAACCACCTTTATTTTGAGCTTTCCAACCATTTTTGAAAATAGCAAGCTGTTACAATGAGATGTGTGGCTTTATACACCTTCCCGGTATTTGTACAGCGTTCTGTGCGCCTGCGCCCAAGGTTGCCTGCGCCTGTGTCATAGATGGCTTGTCCCGGCGTCGTTACTCTCTCTATACACGAGCCAAGCCAAGTAAGCGAAAACGTAACTGTGCATTTGCATGGCCGCACCGAATAGCAGCGCGCGTCATTTCTGAGAGAAAGTATAGGTAGCAAAACTATGTCGCTCCAAAATCTTAGCGACCTGGAAACTGCGTGCACGGTTGCATGAGCACGCTGAAAAGTTGCTCAAGACGCGCTGACGAGCATGGGATCATTACGTCACGCGAAGGCAGCGCCACTTTAATGCATACTACTAACGCAGGCATATGGGTACATTTTTATGTAGGACCTTTTAATATAAAGCAACGAACAATATTTCAGTACTAACAAAAAATCGTCGACCGCGTACAGTAATCAATGGTCACGTGGCCGTCTTCGTCGGATCGTTCATGTTTTGCCGCCAGAGGCAGCACAGGTCATTTTTCGCGACTTTCATTTAAGAAATAAAAATATAAATCCATCTCTTACGAAAAAAACAGGGTTGGTTTGAGTCAGTGCGACGGACAATCTTTACATCAGTGGAGTCAACTCATTTCATATTCTGGGCAGTTGTCGGTCCCTTTAAGCTACCTCCAATGCACATTACGTTCAGCACCTCTCAGTATACGACTCCTCACTTATAAAACACTGGTTCGTCCAATATTGGAATATGGGTCTGCTGTGTGGAACCCACACAAGATTTCTGATACCAATAAAATAGAATGTGTTCAGAAGGAAGCTGTACGCTTCATTTATCGTCGCTTCGACAGGTGTTTTTCACCTAGTTCCAATATTCCTATCCTACAGCTTACCAGTCTCTCGTCTCGTTGTGACGTTGAATGCTTGAAGTTTCTTTATACCTAAATTACCTCCCCACGATTCCCCTACTTAACAAATACATTGCACCCGCTAGACCAACAACCACGCGAAATTACATGTCTACATTTATCCATCGTACGGTGGCGTTTAAATATAGTTTTTTTGTTCATTCTGTAGAACTGTGGAATGCTCTGCCTGGTTATGTTCGACCTTTGTCCCTCTAAGACTTCTTATTGTATATTACCAATCATTGATGTTCAGCGCACTTGTTATGCTCTTTGGTGTATTGTATTTCCCCACTCCTGAAATAGTCCGTCGGGGCTGCAGTATGTTGAAAAAGATAAATAAATAAATAAATAAATAAATAAATTTCTATTTCTGTCACTGTACTCGTCGCCTCGCGAATCCGAGTTATTGCATCCCGGCAGGAGAAATCGGCGCTTGTGTTTTGGGAGCGAAGCAGAAGATGAAGACGACGACGACGTTGAAGAAGAGGACAAAGAGAGTGCGTGCTGGTTCATGATGATGAGTTTTCAGGAGACACCGCACAAACTACGGCGAGCTAAAACATCTTCGCTGTTAAGTGTACAATAGCATAATAGTTCTAAGACTCACGTTGTCCAACTGAGGGAAACCACTCGGGCGAGGCAGCAGCCATGAAAGTATTACTTTGTCGGCCGTACACAGTGTAGCGTTTCTTCGTTTTAGCGTGCCACAGTCACCGTCACGAAAGGCGAGGGCTCGGCGGCCGTGCGCCAGCGAAAGCATTCTGCATTCACAAGAACGCTGCACATTCTGCCAGGTAGTTTATCTCTTCTGAAATGCCGCGCCAGTAAACGACACATTAGCAAAGAAATAACCTACGGAAAATACGCACTAAAAAACTGCGCAAGTGTTAGCGATGCGTCGTTGACCCGACAGTGCGCCGAACTAAAGAGAACCCACATTAGGACATTACCAGACTGCCTGCACACGCCTCAAATTACACCATCTCCCACTAAAGGGAACCATGTGGGGATGCGAAGCAGCGCATGGGTCGAGTTAAAGTTCCGTTCATCACAGGCACCTTGCACAATGTTAACGCGTCCTTCCAAGTGCAGCCCACCATGAATTCATTGTAGTTCCTGTTCCTGTTACTCGTCCAGAACTCTTGTTGGAGCACGCCACGCGGGTTCATCGCGCGTCTGCAGAATCTCGTTTCCCGACGCCATCACGTGATTGCTGAGAGAGTGTAAGGGGGAGAGGCCACAGCCTCTTACCCAGGCCTTTACACAGGCCCGAACGCGCTAGCGCGTGCTAGCCCACATGTTTTTGTCTGCGTTACGCAAAGCTATAGGACAGCATACGGCAGCCTGGGCACCTAAGGTGCTCTGCACGCATCATCATCAAGGCGGTCGAAGAACAAGAGGAAGAAGACTGCTCTTTGGCGCGAGCGCACGTTCAGATGGCTGTGCTAGGTGGTAGGAAGCGGATGCCACCGCCGGACACAGCTCCGACCGAATAATGCTTCGCATCTAAAACGTTTTTCTCTTTCGCGTCCCATGAAGACCCGGGCCTTGGTGCTACGGTTCTAAATCCAGCACCGGCAAGAAAACTTATTTTGTTTAATCTTTTTCTGGTCGACTTACTTCATAGAGGTATACACAGACGGATGGTTTTCTCGCTGAGTCATCGCGGAAAGGATTGTGCACGATAAAAGTTACTAAGGAATCATTAATCCAAAACACAGCCTCCCTGCAGGTCGCCCAGCTCGCTCCGCAGCCAGCCAATCTGGCTTTGGCGCTGCCAGGGGATTACGCGCCATCTTATCAATCGCCTTCGAGTATTTGGCATTCGAACGCTCGCTTTCCGAACACCGACGCACACGCACTTTTGAAGATTGCATATTTTAAGTTCTGATTTCCTGCCAGGGCTTTCTGGCGACACCAGCTACCTTGCAGACGACTATGGCAGAGCATCTACAGCTGTTGCTGACTGTGTGTATGTCACTGATCCCGTTAATCGGGCTGGCAATCGCCGGGCGGATTCTAAGGGCTAGCGTCAAGGCCCTCCGAAAACGCACCACGAAAGCGCGGACAATTTAGAGTTGGTCCTTTGGTGCGCCAGCGAACGCCGGTTGTGGTCCAAAGACCGAGTCAGAGCCGAGAGTCGATAACACAAACGAAAACGAAATATATTCTCAGTTAAGGCAATACCAATATCACAAACACGTGCACACTCGGCTGGTACCAGTTACAACTTGACAATATAATTCAGATGGTGTTTACACAACGGGAGCTAAACAAACAGATCATACGCTACGAATGCAATCGCATGCATTACAACTATTCAATGACAGTTAAAGTCCTGAATAAACAATGGCGTATCCAGTCCCGAATACTTGGACGGTAATCGAATGCTTCTCTTCAAGGAAACACTCACGCCAGCTCCAGCGTTGATCGTCGTAGCTCAACCATCGTCGTGACTTGTCACGGCTCACACGGCGTCCAATTCTTCCAAATTGACGATCGGCCGACCGCACAGCATCATAAACACGTCTTCTTTGGCTAACGGAGCCACACTTCGCATAACTTCACCGTCACCGGGCCGACTAACTCACTCCTGTCTCGACAGTCTCACACTGACTTCTCGACCCCTCGACTGACTCCCTTCACTGACCTTCTCGACTCTCGTCGTTTGCACGCTTTTATCCCTTCTTCCCCGGTTTCTAGAAGCGTCGGGATGTTTCTTCGGCGTGCAGTACAGCTAAGCCTGGGGAAAGGGCGAGAGCTTTCTCGTAGGTTCGAATCGCGGCGGCATCGCTCGCGGATGCGTCCTCCCTTCCTTCTAGAAACATCCAGGATTTGCCGGGCGTTTGATCGCGTCGTCTGCGCCTGGCTCGATTGGGTGAGGAGGATGCGGCGCGCCGGCGTCTTTTGATGCTTGTTTTTTCGTCTTTTCGCGCTTCTTGGCGAGCGGTTCGCGCCGTTATGTCTCGTAGCAGTTTGAAAGCGGCCTCGCGCGCGTTTTATAACCCGCTAATTTGTGACAGTGTACATCATGCATCCCCGCTCGTGTCACATACAATGGACTTCTAGAAGGAGCGAAGCGTGAAGGGCAGATCGAGCTGAAGTGATCCTGAAGGGCCTCCGAGCTAGATCTGGTTACCTTGAAGGATTCGGCTGCGTATCGAAACAGCTTTATTCGTAACCTCTAAAATAAAGAATACCGCCAAATGAAATGAAATTTCCATTTTATCTTTCAACCAAGCCGTTGCAGTGTACCCAAAATGCCTTTAATGGTGATGTTTAAATGTCTGTACCGAATTCTTCGCTAAGCAACGGCCAGGTCCAATAGAAAGAATCACTGGCGGCCATTGTAATGAATGAGGGAATGAATGAATGAATGAATGAATGTGTTGTACTGGAAGTGAAAAAGCCGATAGTGAGCGCTTCGATCTGCTAGATGGGGACGACGTGTTATCGGATAATTCAAGAGGTTTTTCCGTATCTATAAAATGGGGGCAAGCGAAGCTTGGCGTCTGCGTGCCAGACGTACCACTCCTGTTATTCAATCAATCAGGTATTAATGATTATTTTATATAAATATTTACGTATTTAATTATTTATTTGTTTATTTCATATTTACCTATTTTTATCACGTTTCGCAGTGCTCCCTCCAGAGTGTTACTCTCCTCCATGCAAGTAATTGAACCTTCTCCAAGTGCTTGGCAGCGCAGCACTTTATTCATACAGGCAACAACGATGGTCAGGCGGTCATATCCAGGCAACCATGAAATGTAGCGATGTAAGGTGACAAGTCACCTCGATAAATGATTAGATTGCCGTATCCGCGGTCGCGCCTGAAAACTCCGCATGCCACGCTTCCCCCCATTGAAGACGTGCCATTCTGGAGGCCGAACATTTTTGAAATGCGAATGCATTTCTTAGTCGGGCTATGTAAGGCATCCGGCGTTGTCCGCGCGCCGGCAGGTGTTATCTCTCCGCTCTCACTCCCTCTCCTATAGCAACAGCTGCGGGCGCGCGCGCTTATCCTCGCCCCTAGCAACTGGAGCTTGTGGTGCGAGAGTGTAGGAGAGGGTAGGTGCTGTGCTTCGCCGCTCCTTCTCTCGCCGTTCGCTCTCTCTCCTCCCTGCGCCCCACTCTCCCGTCCGCTCACGCCTGACTCTCGACCGTTCGCTGGATGGGCGCCTCTCAAGAACATCCGAAAATGTGCTCGAGACGCCGCTGTGAAGCGCCAACGGCGACCACAGGGCTCAGATTATGCCCGTCAGGTACAATGACAACACAAACAGGTGGTGATGAATGTGTAAATAAATGGTTACGGTACAAATCCTCGTCTCGTCATTAATTTACGCCATTGAAATTACTACGCCGTGTACTCTCGGCGCAAGAAATGCATTCGCATGTCCTCACGATTCCCTTCGGGGAGGTGGGGGCATTTTTTTCATTGAGCGGTGATGGGCAGAGGAACGCTGGAAAGAAGATGAAAGACGCCATTCCGATTCAGCCCGAAGACAGCGTTGCGTGGACGGCCGCTATCTATAAGGAATGGAAGATCAGCAGCACGCCAGGCACAGCGACGCCAAGCTTTGCTTGGCCCCATTTACCCGGTTGCAGAAGGGATCCTGAATCTCGTCGAAGAAGTAGATGAGAAAAGAGAACTAAATACACAAAAGTGATTATATTACGTCGAATTATGTGAAAAAAAAGTCTTTCTTCTCGCCGAAAAACGCAGCTGTCTTATTACAGGTACTGCTGTAAATACCGGTGGGCCAAGACGCAGCAAAGCGCGCTTATGGAACCCACTCCGACTGGAGTGGGCTCTTCTAGAAGTGACGCTACAGTTGCGTCGTTTAAATTTGGCATTTGTCAGAAAATAGTACCCTAAATTGTCTGTATCATCATGCGAGAGCATTCCTTGCCTCATCGTGCAACCCCGCCAGCGTTTCGAGGTTCTACTTCCTTGCACCAAGAGAGAGAGAAAGAGCAGAGGAAGGCAGGGAGGTTAACCAGAAGTTTGTATCCGTTATGCTTCTCTGCATTGGTATTTTAGGCAGCTGGCGGCAAAAATTTTCGCTGGAATGAAACACCTGATAAGTCATAACTATTCCACAACAATATGTGTGGCTTATATTTCGCAGCAATGTTTTGCAACTATTAACATGTAAGTGTTTTATGCCGGGGTCCACCAAGACTTCAGTGACGTATTTCCGTCACGGAAATGACGTCGAAAAAATTTACACGATCAGATGGCAAAGAAAACTACACCATTTCCCTCTAAAGGGGACCATGAAGCGATGCGAATCCGGAGCACTTGCACGATCGCGTTCCGTTTGTGTTCGTTGGGCATGCTACCGACCTCGCGTCGTGGAACGCAAAGAGGAGCTCTACGCGCGTCTTGTCTTCCCTCTAGCCTGGCCGTTAATTCTCACAGGGTGAGGGGGGAACGCGGTCGACAGGCGTGCGAGAGGGGGGCAGCGTAGGAGATGAGACAGAGTTGGAGGGGACGCGCATGCGCTGGCGCTCATCGCGGCGTTGCGCAGGAGAGAATTTTGGCATGTCTAGCCCGCGTTTCAGAGGAAGGGTGGGAAGAAGGAAGGAAAGGGGGAGTGCGAAGGGGAGAGGAGGTGTGTGGAGCGGGCATGCGCATGCGCAGTAAGGGTGGTCCCGCCGCACACCACCACCATCGGCTTGAACTCCGCTATAAGACGCTTCGCATCTAAAGATGTTCCGTCAATGCGCATCGTACCCGCGACCGTTCGGTCCGCAACAACAGATACCGGGCACGCTTTCCACTGCGCCACGGTCACAGACTCTAGAGGCTTTACAAACGCACCTTTTATCTCTACCACTCTCCCGGTCGGCGGGGTGGTGTTGCCCTCTCGTAGCGGTAAAATAAAGTAATTCGTGACCACTATGGCCTCCGCGATTAGTACCTGCAACGCGTTACATGTCCGTCCCATTCGGTGCGTTTTCAATAGAAGTTCAATTTTGTAAATGCCATGACACACCACGAGGTGGCGATCTTAGCCAAAGCGTCGTAAAAGCGTCGGCCTCGCTCATAGCATCACGCTAATCCAAACCGAAAATAGCTCTGCGACGCGCGCCCGCCTCACCTGGCTGTAACACCGCGTTCCCCGCTCACGCGCTCGCCGAGAAAAGCGGCCGTGCTACAGATGCGGCCCGATGCGCTTTGCGTTTCCCTCTAGTTCGGCCGTTGTGTTCAATCAAATTATAACATGCCGCGGGTTGGCGACCAAGTTCTCCGTCCAATATGCGACTGTCTTGTGGCTATCACACCTCGTTCTCTGATTACGCTTTCACCGTTAACAACTACAGATACCACAAGGGTTTGTTTAATCATTTAACATGGACGTTAGTCAACGGGATTGATGTGTACCAATAATCATCAAAGTGGGTGCATCCACGTTAAGCAGTGCTATAGCTGCCAGACATCAATATACATTGTATTAACTCTCTTATATCAGTGTAGAGTAAACAATCAGTTGCTTCTGTAAGGGCACACTTTACTTTTGGTGTTATTCCGATTCCCATGACGGAGGAATTTTTTTTTACCACCGAACTATCACGGCACTTGAAACCTTTCAAGCGTGCCCATGATCATCATCAATTCAACGCGGGCGCTTTCACTTCATACAAATACAATTTCATTTCATTTATTTACCACTGCACAGATCATAGGGCATGGGAAAGAAAGCTCATCAGTTAGAAGGGCTCCGCAAATTTCTAACACCTTTGTTAACGTGCACCTAAATCTATAAGCACCCATGCCGCCGCAGCAGCCGCCATTCAACTGCGGCCGCTGCGGACGGGATTCGATACCGCGACGTTCGGGTCAGTAGTCGAGCACCATAACCACGGGTCCACCGTGTCTGATATCGTTTCATTTAAATGATCCAAGAGCGTTTATGCGGGTAAAAGCAGCTGCAATGCGTTATGCGGTGTCTACAAGTGGAAGGGATGGCCATTTTAAAGCAGCCGTAGATTTCTGGCCGAAGATAGGCAACTACAAATATTCGTCCGGCAGAAACTTTATGGCACATCTTGCAGTGGTAGCAATAAATCTACTTTTTCTGTCGATATCAAATGAACAGGTCTAGGGAGTTCTCTCAGTGACAACCTTCACCAAAACTGACTTTAGACACAGAATGTCGGGTGGTCTTCCAGTGTCACGTCTAAGGACAAAATTAAACAGCCACTGAACAACATTACCGCCTTCAGCATCGACATCTATCCTCAAATGATTTTTAGAATGAGCGCATACACTTACACGTGAACTGCAGCCGTCATTCTAATCGTGTGAGAATTGTTTGTTTGTGGTAAATATAAGTTTTATAACATTTTAATCAAAGCGCTGTTTTTACTTTAGTCATTTACACGCGTTCTATGACGTCCCTTTCTGCATTCTTAAATTTACTAAAATAACACTTGGCTGTGATAACGTCATTATAGCAAAACATGAAAGCATATCCAGCTTTTCTCCGTAATGTGGTTCCTTTGTTACTACTGTTAATCTGTTTATTGGACGGCACTCGGCGACAATGCACTATGGCGACAGTCAAGGCAAGAGCACGGGCTCCGAGAGCGCGAGCGGCGTTTAGAAGAGGACGACCCACTAGGAGCCGCTGGAGAGCGCAACCGTTAAGCAGTACCAATTGCTTCGCCACAATTACCCCGGGTACGAAAAGGGAGCCGTCCGGCGACCTAACAGCTCGTTACTATGAGTGGGTCATAATAGGCCTTGAGGCGCTCCACGTTGTCTATGTCGCGCCCTCGACGGCGCATGTCCGAAGCTGGTTCGATGGGTTCGATCAGGTAGTTGACCGGGGACGTGCGCTCGACGACCCGGTAAGGGCCTTCGTATTTCGGCAGTAGTTTTGAAGAGAGGCCGGTTGCAGTGGTAGGGACCGAGAGCCATACGAGCGCTCCGGGGAGGAACGTGGACTCAGAAGTGGTGGTGCCACCGCGAAGGCTCTTCTGCCGCTCTTGTTCCTGCGTTGTAAAGGCCTTTGCAAGCTCGCGACACTCTTCAGCAAGCCTGGCTGTGTCAAAAATAGGCGCACAATCAGATGGATCCGGCTTGTAGGGTAGTATCGTGTCAATGGTGTGCAACGGGTGCCTTCCGTACAACAGGAAGAAGGGTGAAAAACCAGTAGTGCTCTGAGGGGCGGTATTATAGGCGTAGGTGACGAAGGGCAGAATGGCATCCCAATTTGTGTGATCGGCGGCGACGTACATTGAGAGCATGTCGCCGAGCGTGCGGTTGAAGCGTTCGGTTAGGCCATTCGTCTGCGGGTGGTAAGCAGTAGTTTTGCGATGAACAGCATGGCACTCTTTGAGAATGGCTTCGACGACTTCCGACAAGAAGACACGGCCTCGATCGCTGAGAAGCTCCTGGGGTGGACCGTGACGCAGCATGAATCGATGTAGCAGGAAGGAGGCAACATCACGCGCTGTAGCCGCTGGGACGGCAGCGGTTTCGGCGTATCGCGTAAGATGGTCAACGGCGACGATGGCCCAACGGTTACCAGCCGACGTCAGAGGAAGTGGTCCATACAAATCGATGCCTACGCGCCCAAACGGACGGTTAGGGCAAGGTAATGGTTGTAGACCGACTGGTGACACGTGCGTTGAAGGTTTTCGGCGTTGGCAATCGAGGCAGGAACGGACGAACTTCTGCACGTAGCGGTACATCCCTCGCCAGAAGTATCGTTGTCGAATGCGGTGGTAAGTTTTGGGTACCCCGAGTGCGCGCATTGCGGATCAGAGTGGAAGGACTCGCATATTTCAGCACGCAGACTTCGGGGTATCACAAGTAGCCACTGGCGGCCGTCGGCGTTGTAATTGCGCCGGTGCAGTAGGTTGTCACGAATGGCGAAATGGTGGGCTTGACGACGCAACGCGCGAGTGGTTGGTGTTGTCGACGGATCAGTGAGCAAGTGTATTGGCGAAGCGATCCATTTATCCTTGCGCTGCTCGGTAGCGATGGTGTGAACATCGATAGAAGAAACGGCAGTGTGAGACACTGAGCAGGAGGCATTGTCGTCAGGCAAGGGGGAACGCGAGATGGCGTCGGCGTCAGCATGCTGACGTCCGTTGCGGTACAGCACGCGGATGTCGTAGTCTTGCAGGCGAAGTGCCCAACGGGCGAGACGGCCCGAGGGATCCTTCAATGACGACAGCCAGCATAGTGCGTGGTGATCGGTGACGACATCAAATGGGCGACCATACAAATAAGGTCGAAATTTTGTAAGGGCCCAGATAATCGCCAGGAACTCTTTTTCCGTGACAGTGTAATTGGTCTCGGCTCTAGTAAGCGTACGACTTGCGTAGGCGACGACATATTCGGGGAACCCTGGCTTGCGTTGCGCAAGAACAGCACCGAGGCCTACACCGCTGGCGTCCGTGTGTACCTCTGTTGGGGCCGTAGGGTCGTAGTGGCGTAGTGTGGGAGGAGACGTCAACAAACGACCTAGCTTTGCGAACGCGTCGTCGCATTCGGACGACCACGAATGTAGGGGCCCGTTACTTCCAAGGAGCTTCGTCAGCGGCGATATGATGGTGGCAAAGTTGCGGATGAAACGTCGAAAATAGGAGCACAGTCCTACGAAACTGCGCAGTTCTTTGACGGACGTAGGTTTGGGAAATTCGGCCACGGCCCGAAGCTTGGCCGGATCGGGAAGGATTCCGTCCTTGGACACGACGTAGCCTAGGATTGTCAGCTGCCGTGCTGCAAATCGGCACTTCTTCAGGTTCAGTTGGAGGCCGGCGTTGGTCAAACGCGTCAAAACATGCCGCAGACGTTGAAGATGCGTGGAGAAGTCCGGAGCGAAAACGACGACGTCGTCCAGGTAACACAAGCACGTGTGCCATTTCAAGTTGCGTAGAACGGTGTCCATCATGCGCTCGAAGGTCGCGGGCGCATTGCACAGACCAAACGGCATGACGTTGAACTCGTACAAGCCGTCGGGCGTGACAAAGGCTGTCTTCAGTCGAGCGTCATCAGCCATGGGTACTTGCCAATACCCCGAGCGCAAATCGAGAGATGAAAAGTATTCTGCTCCTTGGAGGCTGTCAATCGCGTCGTCGATTCGCGGCAGTGGATAAACATCCTTCCGAGTGATCTTGTTGAGCCTTCGGTAGTCCACACAGAAGCGCACAGAACCGTCCTTCTTGGCAACGAGAACAACAGGAGACGCCCACGGGCTGTCCGAGGGTCGAATAACGTCGCGTCGAAGCATATCGTCCACTTGCTCATTAATTACCCGACGTTCTGTGGGAGACACGCGATATGGACGTTGCCGCAGTGGTGGTTGGGCGCCAATGTCGATGCGATGCGTAACAGCGGACGTACGGCCGAGAGAAGTTTGCCCGACATCGAAAGAAGAACGAAATTCTTCCAACAGGCACAGAAGCTGGGAACGCTGGACCGACGTAAGGTTGTCAGCAATGGAGGGACCAACTACGTCCGCGGGTGAGGAATCAGACGTGCAAACGGCACTGATGGTACGGGAACTGGTGCAGTGCGAGTCATCGGGTGCGTCCAGAACTTGTGCGTCTTCGAGGGGCTCCACTCTGCCGAGACATTCCCCTCGCACCAACGTAACAATGTGCGGGGATGGGTTGGTAACAACAATAGCGGTGCTACCCTGAGTGACTTGCACGGTCGCGAAAGGTACCAGCAACCCTTTCCTAGTGCAAACGTGGTCAGATGGCGAAAGGAGTGCAATTGTGTCGCAGAGACCGGCGCAATAAACTGGCACAGCCGTCGACGAGTTTGGAGGAACTTTGGCATCGTCTTTGACGAGGGTCTTGGTGAATGCCGATGGACTGTCTGCCGGCGTCAAATGTAAGAACGGTGAGAGTTCGAGGGCGGCTGGTGCGCAGTGAATTATGGCGTCGTGGCGGGACAGAAAATCCCATCCCAGGATGACGTCGTGGGAGCATGCAGCAATTATGATGAACTCGACGTCGTACAGAACGTCCTGAATGACGACGCGAGAAGTGCATACTGCTGTAGGCCTAATACTCTGGGAGCTGGCGGTACGGAGGGACATCCCAGAAAGTGGCGTCGTCACTTTTCGAAGTAAGCGGCTAAGTTTTGCGTCCATAACGGATACGGCGGCTCCAGTGTCGACAAGGGCAGATGCGCGAACACCGTCCACAAACACGTCTATGATATTCGATGGACTTCGCTGAGGGCTTTTACAGTTCGATAGCGTCGCAGCCTTTGCCTCGTGGACTGCGACGACTAGTTTTCCTGCTCTCGTGCGACAGAACGTGGCCGCATTGGTGACAGTGAGCGACGGCGTGGAGACGGAGAGCGGCGAGTGGATGGAGCTGGGCGTGACGTCGGCGACATAGGCGGGTCGTAGAATGCACGGCTGGACTGGCTGGTGGTGGTTGACGCGACTCGAGGCGGCTGCACGCGATGGCAGTAACAGGCCACGTGACCGGCATAACCGCATGCAAAGCAGATGGGCCGATTGTCGGGTGTGCGCCATCGGTTCGCCGGGGCAGGTCCCGCCCACGTCGCAGGATGCGATTGACGGGGCGGCTGCTGAAATGACTGCAAGGTGGGTTGCAGTCGGGGCCTAGGGATGACGGCAGCATACGTAGCCGACACGCCCGCTTCGAAGGACGGAGGTCTAGCGGCGGCTTCGGCGTAACTCAACGGTGCAGCCGCAGGGATTGCCTGGTGCGTCCTGGCGACAACCTGAGCGTAACTCTGTGGCTCAGGAGCCGGAGGTTGCTGGTGGTACTCAGGCATCACCTCCGCGATTTCCTGCTCAATCGCTCGGCGGATGGGAGGAAGAAGGGTCGTCGACGACTGTTGAACGTGCGGCGGGTGGGCGAAGGCCAGGAGAGAGAACTGGCGTGCGATTTCCTCGCGCACGAATGCCTTCATTTCTGCCAGCAGCGTGGCCTGGTCAGGTATGGCCGCCAAGCCAGCAAGCTCTTCGTCGCGTGATGGAAAGCGACGGGTCATCGAACGTTGCCGGCGGAGCTCCTCGTAGCTCTGGCACAGTGTTATGACCTCGGCCACGGTGGAAGGGTTTTTAGCGAGCAACATGGTGAAGGCATCGTCGTCAATGCCCTTCATAATGTTCCGGATCTTGTCAGACTCGGACATGGTGCCGTTGGCTTTCTTACACAAGTCCAGGACGTCTTCGATATAACTGGTGAAAGATTCACCGGCCTGCTAAGCTCGTTCGCGTAAGCGCTGTTCTTCTTGCAGCTTACGAACTGCAAGGCGGCCAAGAACGTTGGTGACGGCGGTCTTGAAATCCGACCAAGTAGCAAAATCGGACGCGTGGTTGTTGTACCACAAGCTTGCTACTCCCGCGAGGTAGAAGACCAAGTTGCTCAACTTGCCTGCTTCAATAATAATACGGAAAAGCGGGCTAGTTGGTTTTGCTGCATATTGGAACTTTAGCGCACACACACGAGGACACACAAGAAAGAACACACGGACCAGCGCAGACTATCAACTGGCAGTTGATAGTCTGCGCTGGTCCGTGTGTTCTTTCTTGTGTGTCCTCGTGTGTGTGCGCTAAAGTTCCAATTTGCCTGCTTCGTACCATTTGTTGGGTACGCTCACGCGCTCGTAAATTGCGAGCCAGTCCTCCACGTCGGTGCCATCGGCGCCAGTGAAGATAGGTGGATCGCGGATGCGTGGGACACCGGGACATGTGGTCGGTGTGGGAGGCGGCGTTTGCTGAGCGGCGTCTTGAGGCATGGTAGATGGCAGAGTACGGGAACGAAGCTCCAGGGGCATTGAATGGGAGCACAGCACTCTCCACCAATTTGTTAAGCTGTTTATTGGACGGCACTCGGCGACAATGCACTATGGCGACAGTCACGGCAAGAGCACGGGCTCCGAGAGCGCGAGCGGCGTTTAGAAGAGGACGACCCACTAGGAGCCGCTGGAGAGCGCAACCGTTAAGCAGTACCAATTGCTTCGCCACACTACATTTACACCTCTGGCAAAAGCTGGCCACCTTTCTGGTTACTTTTGATATTTTTGGTGACATTTCAGGTTTTCGATATGGCACACTAGTACCCGTTGTCCACAAAAAGCCGTGAACGAAAGAAAAATCCAAAGCCATTTCCACCCCAATTCAAAGCTGTACTAACTGCGGAGCACTGGTTCGCCGGGGTTCTCCTGTGTCTATCTTGTGTTTATCTTATCTTTTGCTCTTTTCTGTTCTTTTCCTGTGATTGTCTGACACTTCATATCGTTTTCCTGTCCTATCTTGTGTTTACCTGATAGTTTCTGAGATTTTCTATTTTCTGTCCTATGGTCTATTTATTGTTGTTCGTCTACTGCTTGTTGCTCCGAGTGTGGTGCGTCTAACGCCTGGCGCTGGCGTTTCACTGTTGTCTCGCTAGTTCGGACACACAAAGTAGCCTTTCTGCGACTTTGGCGTTCACGGCTAAGCTCGCGCTGAAGTTCCAAATCTACCGCCTGTTTGGCTTACGTGTATCAAATGTGGGGCATTCATGACGCCAACGCCACGCATGCGACGACGAAAGGGCGGTTCCTCAAAGTTCTTCGCGGTTTAAAACATTTTTACTAATAAGGTATGGACCGAGACAACGACAGAAGCTACGCAGAAAGTCTTCGCACGGAGAATTCGCTCGCCAGGGCTGACTGCGTTACGGAATGCGTGCGCAGCGTGGTGGATGACAGTGAAAGAGCTTCACCGTAGCGACTGTGTTATAACTCAAGAAAACAGTCGAGACTATTTGTTGCTCGAACTCGCCTACCACGCATTTGCCGTAGCCTGAAAGCAGCGGCTGCTACACGATCAGAATTTTCGCGTAATACCTCGTCACTGTCTACGAATGCGATTGCGGCGCCTCGACAGCCTCGCGAAAGAACAAGAGCGCCGTCGTGCGCTAGGCGGCTAGCGACGGACAAAACTCGCTGCGGGCTTGATAGTCATGGACGCCCCAGCCGTAGCTGCTACGTTCAGCCGTTGATCTTCGTTGACGAAGTTCACATGATCCCATATGCATTTACCTGACACCACCGGAGGGTGTAAGCCATCTTACACCTGTAACCTTTCCGAACCCAACGTGGGATCGGAGGAATTGGAAGTTTTATGCATGTCACGTAGTTTTACAGGGCCTCGGTGATAGGCCCACCTTTAACCAAGCGGCGATTTCTTGTGACGATTTCACGTAATATGACGTCACAGTGTCGTTACGCTGATCTTCCAAATATTGCCGCCCTGGGACGTCATGATGTCTTCAGAGGGTGATGTAATCATAGTATGGTTTCTTCCATCACTCGTATGGGCGCCGTTGTCGCCGCTTGTCAGTTCTCGAGTTTCATGAGGCATCTGAGGCTTTCGCCATAATAAACGAGCGGTGACGGCACTGCCGCATCAGCCGCTGTTACGTCGCTTCTTCACAGGTTAATCGAAAACGTTTAATAGATGCAGTCTAATAAATAAAAGGCCAACACTGAAGATCGAATAATATTTTTGCCAGACACTTTTCATCAATTAATCTTACACATACTGCCATCCGTAGATGAGTATACGCGGTATGAAGTCATCAACTTGTTCCTAAGTGACCCGACGGAGAACGAGAGACAAGGGCGACTCAGACGCTTAGGGTGATGGCAGTTTAGGGAGATGGCGCTAAACTTCTTCTCGAACAAATTGCTTCATTTAGCCGAGGAACGACAAATGAGAAGGAACAGCACAGAAACAGTCGCTAAAGGAACAAATCCCTCTATGTGGCACGAAGGCTCAGCGCGTTGTCCGTGCAACTCTTTCTAGCACTGGCAAAGAATGACGACATCATCAAATGTCTGAAGAATTTTTGCCATAAGCAATTGGATAGGATCAACCTCTATGCTTTTCCTGACGTTCTATTTCGTCTTCTGCCATGGAGGGACTAAGGCGGCGACAAATGTACACTACATCTTCGATGTAGCTGGTGAAGCTTTCTCCCTTTTCTTGAGCGCTACTACGTAGCTGTTGCTCGACCCGAAGCTAGCGCCTGGCATGGCGACCGAATATTTCTTGAAATTTACGTCGAAGCACCATGGTAAAGTCAGATTACCAGCCGACAAACGAAAGACTGGCGACTCGTGAAAGGTAGAAATTGACATTACTGCGCTTATCGGCGCCATCCTATATTTGAAAACATATTGGGCACTCACAAACAGGGACGCAAGAAAGACGACAACACAATGCGCTAACTTCAACAATTTTACATTTTTTTTCAACAACATTGTTGAACTTAGCGCATTGTGTTGTCGTCTCCATTACGTCCCTGTTTGTGAGCGCTCAATATGTTTTCAAGTTCTGTTTACCAACACGCCCAAAAAAGGGCAATTCTGTCATTCTATATGTTAGTCAAGCTCTCTTTGTTGTACGTGGACAGCCTATCTTTCACGTTATGATCACGAGCTCCCCTCGATAGCGGACGTAGTCGTTACTTGAGCAGACGACTCCCGGCGATGGCTGGAAGGATTGCTCTTCCCAGCCTCCTCAGGCATGGTAGATATATTCCCGGACATCCAGATTTGAAGTGCACCCAGCACCTACTCCAAACGTCGGGAGGTAATCCGCATTATAATAGTCCTCAAAGGGTAGAACCGAGCAGCGAGATGTAACACCTCACAGACAACGCCGGGGCAAGGTTTTTCAACGAAAGTTTTAAAACTCACTGATTTCAGTGGTGGCGTCACAGGCGAACAACTTCACACTCTCTACGATAAGCCTGGCGCCCTCGAGCGTACAGAAATGCGGTCCTCCAAGATGCGCCTGTCACATGCGTTTTATAAGCGTCGTTTGGCAATAATTGATTCTCTCTCTATCGTGGGCTTGTCGGCGTTGAACCGCTTCCGATATGCCAATCTAATCATTTCTCGACCTGGCTCGTCACTTTACGTTGCTACATTTCATGGCTGCCTGGATATGAACGCCTGGCCGTCGTTGTTGCCTGTATCAAATAAATGTTGCGCTGCTAAGCACTTGCACGAGAGTTCAATTCTTTGCAAGGAGGAAAGAAGCAGTCTGGAGAGAGCACTGCGCGATGAGATATAAATGAATGAATAAATAAATAAATGAATAAATAAATAAATAAATAAGGGTAGTAACGTCTGGCACGCAGACGCCAATCTTCACTTGCCCCCATTTGCCCGATGGGGGAAGAGTTCCTGAATTCGCTCACTACTACGTCGTCCCCATCTAGCATATTCGAAGGTGTATACCTACGGCTCCTTCAGTTCTAGTATAGTTCATTCATTCATTCATTCATTCATTCATTCATTCATTCATTCATTCCAATGGCTTTCAGTGATTTTTTCAATAGGTGGATAGCAAAATGACGTCTTCCGGTTCGATGCCTAGCTCTTCGCTGTTCAAGGTGTGTGCCGTTCAGTGTAATCGGGGAGAAAGCACGTACTTTCTGCGACGCGGTTGTTACCAGTTATCTTGCTTCCCCCCGATCCCACTGAACCGCACACAACTTGAAGCAGCGAAGAGCTCAGCCTTGAAGGTTCCGTGAACCTGAAGTACTGTAGCAGACGATGTGCCGTTTTCCTGTCCACCTATTGGCGGTTTCGCGGTTTACTAACACAGGCCCTGGACCGCTTCCGGTTTCATGCGCTGGCGTTGGCTAGGAGAATTGGCGGGGAACAAAAGCCTTAGCGAGTAGCCCGTAGAGTTTCAACACTTTTGTCCCTGTGTCTAGCAAAATATTTCGATTAAATAGTCTTCTAAGCTACACACAACACCGAAAGAGTTATTCCTTAACTATAAGCGACTTTCGTTTATGTGAAAGTGGAAAAAGAGTATTCCCTTACTCTGATAAAGCTTAAAACAACGCTTTACGCTTCGTTGTTGCAGAATAACAAATGAGGTGACCGGAAGTTTCTTGGGGTACACCATGTGCTCCTGCCATCGCAATCTTGAAACCGTCGACCTGCTTGGTGAATAATTCGCAGCAGACACTTAAACGTCACCATTTAAGGCATTATGTGTGCATTGCAATGGCTTGGGTAAAACATGAAATGGAAACGTAATTTCTTTTTCGCGGTATTCTTTATTCTATAGGTTACGAACAAAGCGATTGGGATAGGCAGCCGAATCCTGCAACAAAACCAGATCTCCTTCGCAGGCCTTTAACAATTAGTTAAGCTAGATCTCCCTTTTATGTTTTGCTCCGTCTAGAAGTCCATGTTTTGCGAGATTACAGGCAATATATGACGCAGACACACTCAGGAACAGCTGTAACTGCTCGGTCATAGGCTGTGTTCCAATTCTGGACAGCATCGTACGCTGACAGCTACGCTGACAGCTTAGAAGACAGCATCGAGGTCATGTTGTGCGACAAATGGAACGCGTCTACAAGACGTCTACGCGACGTGACGCCACCTCGCGTCGAGAAGAGAAAGCTAAGAAAAACAAACGTAAATGTTCTTTCTTTAGCCTCTTTCGTGTTCAAACCTATGAAAAAATTAACGTAGCTTACATTGAGCGCCTGGAAACGCGCCTACTGGTGCACAGACGACCATACCGGCGAGATCCGAGCTACGTGAGCATTGCGCTGAGCCGCCATCTTGTTTGGACAGCAAAGTAGCCTGCATCGTTTTTGTCTTTCTCAAAGCTGTCTATTTTGCCGGCTACCTGAGAATTGGAATGGGACTTAAGATGGCCGCTGTCCACTTAGCTGTCTATTTAGCCGTCTACGGTGAGTATTGGAACACACCCATAGTCGTCTGCATGGTACCTGCATGGTGTCGCCAGAAAGCCGTGGCAGGAAAGCAGAACCTAAATTACGCAATCTTCGAGACTGCGCGCGCATCGCTGTTCGGAAAGCGAGCGTTCGAATGTCAAATGTTCGGAGGCGATTGATAAGAGGGCGCGTAGCCCCCTGGCAATGCCAAAGTCAGATTGACTGACTACGGAACGGGCTGGGCGATCTGCAGCGAGGCAGCGTTGTGGCTTGATCATGGCCGAGTAACGTTTGTCGCGCACAAGCCTTTCTGCGATGACTGAGCAAGGAAGCTCTCCGTCCGTGTGCACCTATGTGAAGTGGATCAGAAAAAGTATTAAGCACAAGAAGTTTTCTTGGCGGTGCTGGATTCAGAACCGTAGCTCCAAAGCCCGGATCTTCTGGGGCACTGAAGAGAGAAACGATTTTTTTCATATTAGCAAGTTACTCTTTCACCATTCCAAAATCACCACGCTTGCCACCAGAAGACACTAAGTAAGGGTGAAAATGCGCAAAAAGAAAATGCGGCTCGCGGCACCACTTTCGCATTCCTGCAGCAAGCGTCGAGATGTCATAGAGTTTATCAGCATGTACTAGGTCCTACGTAGTAGAGCACTGCACGGGCCGTGATTCTCAACCCGGGCGTGGCCCGGGCCCGGGACTCGTTCAAATTAACCCGCCCGAGCCCGGCCCGGCAACTGAAAGCGAGACCCGGGCCCGGCCCCAACCCCAGAAAAAATTTCGCCTACCCGGCCCGGCCCGGCCCGACCAGGTATCGGGCCCGACAGAGGCCCGAGCCAATAATCTAGGCGGTGTTCTCCGAATATGCAATCGACCGCAAGGCTTCTTAAGTGGCAAATATCTACGCACGCTTGGCGCATGCTTTGCTAGCAAGTTTAGCTTGACCTACGGTTTTTCTTGTAAAAAGGGGCTGGCTCACAGGGGCGGACATAGTTAAGCGGACATACTGGGTACGATGAACGTTTGTTCGCCAGTGGTATACTGTACTTACTTTTCTGCGAATACAGTCGGGATCATCAAGAGCGTTTTGTTTCATCAACACAGATGCATTAATACAGGCGAACATCAAGGACAAAGCTTCCATTTTAGGTTCCCGCCAAAATCTCCACGCGGGACAACACGGATTTCAATTTTCGTATTTTGCCAACTTTGGTTCGTCGAAATTTCCTGAAGCTTCGTATGTTAAGTCTATGGTCCCCTCGGAAGACAATGTACTTCATTTTTACCGAGTAGGATCTACGATAACGCCGTCAAAGTCTATGACGTTTCGGTGTTTGGTGCGGGAATTTCAAGGTGGCGTCACCACCCGTGATTTCTTTTTGCGCGTTTTCTCGCTTACTTTGCGTCTTCTCGCGGCAGGCGTGGTGATTTTGAATTGTGAAAGAGTAATTCACAAATACGACAAACATCGTTTTTCCCTTTAGTGTCTCTTTTAAGCGTGCTGTAACGACAAAGCCAACTGGGCACCCTTCTGGATATGCAGCACATATATGTTCATCATAGTGGCACCTTGCCACACCAAGAGAAATAGAAGAAAAAAGCCAAATTTATTATATCTGTTGTAAATACACTACACTAGATAAAAATTATAACGAACCGCGCGCACCACGTGTACTCTAGAAATACGTATAAGTAGCCGAATGGAAAAAAGAAAATAAACTATTGGTCATATAATTCTTTCCATATATCACACCACTGCCATTATATACAGTCTATAAGTTTTCGTCGCGTAGTTGGTAGTGTATCTGTTCGCACGTTATTGTATCAAAAAAATTATAAAAATATTCCGCTATAAGCCCACCATGCGCCGTTGCATCACATCTCCTGCCGCACTGAAGTTTCTTGCATTGCTTACGCTGGCCGCAGGAGTGCACATCTGCCTTGCGAAATGCGAAGGCTTCGGCAGTCGTAGTTTTTAATTTTCACCACTGGAGCAAATTTAGGACATGTTTATTAGACCTCTGCAGAATGAAAATAGCTGTCCAGCTCATCCCTTCATTTCTCTCGTTCCCGAACGGTGTGCCACTCTTCAGTGTAATCTTTAAATGCCTTTGAAGGCTCCTCCTCGCAGTTTTATGCAGTGTTTGTTATGCATGGCTTGCACAGGGCTATTTTTGCCCATATTATAATGGTGTATGCCTTCCTAACATTGTTGTGCCAGTAGAAGGTGACCTACGCTGGTAAGACTACACTGGTAGGACTGGAAGTAGGCGGACGAAGTGATTGCGATCTATTTTCGCGGTTCATTCCAATTTGGTAATAAAAGTGCGAATAGGCTTCTCGACGCTTACTCGTTGGATGCATATGATTCGAGGTAAGAGGACATCACCCAGCGTAGAATTCGTGATTATTATTTCAAGCCAGAAATTTCGTGAAGCGAATATACTTTGCCTCTAATAATGAATATGCATGTTTAATGGACTTATGCTATTCCTGCACATTCCCACGCTGTTGGGGCAGTATGATGTAGCCCGCGCACTATATAGTGCAGAGGTCTCAAACACGGCCCGCGGACCTCTTGCTAGCGGCCTGCGGCCCGCACATGAATGTCTTCGTCACATTGTTTTATTTATAAGTACGTTCTTGAGCTACACAGGCATCACAGGTATAAAGCATTTTCTTTTTCGTGAGGCACCGCCTGCAGCCACCATGTACTGATACATAACCGCAGAGATGCTACCGAGGACTTCTGATTTGGAGCAATTTTTGGAGCAGCAAAATTTTTATTTTGTAGCACTTTGAAGCAGCAAAACCACTTTGGAGCAGATAATTTTGCACCTGGGAGCACTCTGGAGCAGTGTGGTGTAGTGGCGCCATCTGTAAATATTGCGTGCACTGAAAGTGTGTCTTAGTTTGTAGTAAGGAAAGAAGTGTTAATTTTAAGGGATCGTTTTCTTTGTTATACACAATATTAATGAGCACTAACAGACAATAATCCCAAGGAATGTATAGGGGATGTTTTAGTTGTAAATGTAAGGTAAATGTGAAGAAAGAAAAGTGGACGAAAAGATAGCTTGCCGCGGGCAGGGACCGAACCTGCGAGGTCGTCACTTCCAGGCGTCATTTCAGCAAATAGCACAGCCTGTCCAAAGCTGTAGTTGACTAGTGGAACTTCTCCAAACAGAGCATCGGGATCATTGGCTCCTTCCAAGCTTCAGTGAAAGTGTTGCGCTGGTCTTGCTGCGTTGTCTTTTCGTTTTAGGTGGTGTGTGATGTATCTTTCGTGTTAGTGCCACTTATGGGTGTGCGCGAACTGATCTCATCCCCGCCGCTCGTGTGGTGCGAGTATTGTTAGGTGGACCCTGGGACTCGCTTCAGTATTACCCATAATGTGGATCCTGGGGCTAGCTTCAGTGTTACCCTTAGTGTGGATCCTGGAACTTGCTTCAGTGTTACCCTTAGTGTGGATCCTGGGACTTGCTTCAGTGTTACCCGTAATGTGGATCCTGGGTCTGGTTTCAGTGTTACCCTGTGATATTGCTCAGTTCATCGACGGGTGGGGTGATGTGGTGTAGTGGCGTCATCTGTAAATGGCGCGCACAGAAAGTGTGCCTTAGTGTGTAGTAGTGTCAACTGATGTCGCCTGTAGCAGCACACGTGACTGCATGTAGCCAATTGCGTGTGCACGCGTGTCCGTTGTTTGTAGTTGGAATAAACGGCCGCTGGCTAGCTCAGTCGCTGTCGGGCTTCCGCGAGCTCCTGACTCACTCACTTCTACTGCTCGTGTCGCGGGCCGTGCCGGCGCACGTTGCGTCTCGCGTCCAGTCGTCGGGCCCTCGCCTTCGGACGCAGCCCGCCGACACAACAAGCAGCTTATTAGATGCGAAGTATCTTAAGGCGGAGCTCAATCCGGTGGTGGTGGTGGTGGTGGTGGTGTGCGGCGTGACCATCCTTACTGCGCATGCGCATACCCTCTCCACACACCTCCTCTCCACACCATCTCCCATCCCCACCTCTCCACTTTCCCTCTCCCCTTCCACTCTCCTCTTCCCCCTCCCCCTTCCCCTCTCCACTTTCCCTCTCCCATTCCCCTCTCCACATTCCCTCTCCCCCTTCTCCCTCTCCCCTTTCCACTCTTCCTCTGAAACGGGGGCTAGACATGCCGAAATTCTCTCCTGCGCAACGCCGCGATGAGCTCGAGCGCTGCGCGTCCCCTCCGCTTCTCTCTCCTCTCCCACTCTGCCCCCCTCTCGCCCGCCTGTCGACCGCGTTCCCCGCTCGCCCTGCGAGAATTAACGGCCAGGCTAGATGAAAGATACGACGCGCGTAGCGTCCCTCTTCGCGTTCCACGACGCGAAGTCGGTAGCATGCCCAACGAACGCCAACGGAACGCGATCGTGCAAGTGCTCCGGCTTCGCATCGCCTCATGGTCCCCTTTAGCGGGAGATGGTGTAATTTTTTTACATCTTGGAGTGCACTCGAGAAGCAAATTGCATTAATATTCAAGCGCCTGAATAATTATTATGGGGCTCTTATGAAGAGCTATAAATATTAAATATTTCGATTCATTGCAAATCTTAAGGAAAAAATCATCTCAGAACTGCATCGTTCAATTGATAATGGAAAAATATTGGCTCATGCAGTTGAGTGTTCTAGATTAACCTCTTCGGTGATTATTTTCGACACTTGCAAATAAACAGAATACCGGATCAATGAAATTGTACTTTATGAAATAACACTCTAAATACATCTATGTGGTCATCAGCAGACGTGGTAGAGAAACGCCATGCCGTACAAGAGTGCCTCAATGCTAAAGAGACACACTCTCCCTAATGCATTCCCCTAAGACAACTGCAAGGCGAAAGCCAGGTTCTTTTTCTTCTCGATCGATGTGTTGATCCTCCCCTCCCTCTCCACAAGCTTTCTGCACCTCACACGGTTTTGCACTGCCTCCATGATCGGCGCACCGATCACGCAAGCAGTGCAAAGCGACGATGTCATGTGATGACGTCATCACGTGACGTTACGATATAAGGCGCCACGATGAGGTCACTAGTTCTGACGACCTATGACGTCATAATGACGTCAAAAGGTTTGACGGTCTATGACGTCATGATGACACCATCAAGTGATGATCATTTTTTTTTTCATAAATCGATTGATGCCGCCGACGGTCAATTTTCGTGTTTGATGAAGCATAGATCTAAGGCTTTCGCATTAACATTGGTATAGAGCATTAAAAGCCTGGCCGTTAACAACCTGGCCTTACATACCAAACTGTCCTCCATCATGTCACCTCTGTGCCATGCGCGAAACAGCTTCGCTTATAATCCACTTCACAGAGTGGAATCGCTCCTTAATTTTTTAAAAGTTTTATTGTGATAGCAATTATACGGGCACTCGTGTTTGAAAATTGGTTGAATGCCCGAAAAACAAACACTAGAAGAAGCAGATATGACACAAGCGCTTACCGTAGGACAGCGCTTAGAGGTAAGGCTATGTCCTGTCTGCATCTTCTAGTCTGTGTTTTTCGGGGGCACTTCAACCAATTTCACATGTGAACGTTAACCAACGGGCCCAACATGCCATCTTGCTGCAATATGGACACTCTCGGCGAGTTTTTGTCGTCGCCGTTGCCGTAGTTTTCTGTATAAAGTCCAATTGTTAACAGCAGC
>NC_051183.1:125439258-125466449 GCF_013339695.2 Rhipicephalus sanguineus | reverse complement strand
GCATCAGTGCCGCAGGTCCCAGTTTAACGCGAAAACATTTCGGATTTCGTTTCTATGAAATTCGGTGTCGGCGACGTGCGCGTAGTTCGTGTGTGAATAAACGCAGTGGCTGCAAATAAAACATAACAGGATGAGGGGGGATGCTTCGCATTCTAATAATGCGAAGCGGAGAGCCTACTTGGACTATTAGCGATGTGGCATGAATATCTGATCTCACGGGGTGACTCACAGGCACCGTGCATTCGAGTTATTGATAAACGACAGCAGCTCACGAACCCACATCCTAGCGAGCAGAAGCAGCCAAATTGGACCCGACCCAGACTAGAAACAAATGCGGCTGGCGCATCTCCCCCGTCTAGACCGTGGATGCTAGTCAGGGCCATCACATCAGGGCCGGTGTGGAGCACGCGTCTAGCCCTTCTTCACGCATCTCCTGTGCTGCTGCTCACACGAATGGTGCAAGGACGAAGTGGACGAAGTGCGCGCGCAGCTGGCGCGCTCGCTTTTCTTTTACCGTATATCAGCAACCCACACGACCTTGAAACATAGGCTTTCGACTTAAAAAGCCATGAGACCCAATTTTCAATCATAGTTAGGCGGGTTAATCCTTGCCCGTGCGCAAACAAGCTGGCAAAGGTTTAGCGCATTTGGTTGAGCACTTAATTTTTAACTGGACATTTTTATCAAGAAACGAGCGGGCTGAGAGTCGGGCAACACCGGTATGCTCGCCAGTCGTGACGTAACAAGATGCTTGCTGTGCGACCATCTGTATTCCGGCGAACGTATTTTTCCCCGGTCTGCTGCGCTTAAAATCGTGGCATTTTACGTTTTCAGCTTGGCATTTAAAGTGAACTATTTGCAGAGGCTGAAACTTAGATATAACACGATGGCTCCTCTCCATGCAGCACATGACATCACACACGCCGTGGAAAAATGGTGGTCGCTGAAGGTGGGCGGGTCTTATAGCCGGCGACTTGTTTATTTTGCACTGAAATATTCTCTTACAGTGCATTTTTCATATATGTATAGGCACAACAAACCCTATAATTCTCTTTTTCGCTAAAACCCGCAGATTGTTGGGTGACCGTGTTATGGCCGCTATAACGAAATAAGGGGTTCGAAATTTAACCTCGCTATGGTATTCTGCGTGGCTGTCATTTGTTCGACCGTAGAGTCGTGCGAGTACATGAGAAAGCGTCGCTAAAACCTATACCTAGAGGTCTCATGTAGTACAGTGATTCACGCTGACAGATCGAGGGGCAAAAGCGTAGAATCACAACAGGCGCCACACCATGTGAATTACACAACGAGTGGATGGTCTTGAAGGGTCCCCTATTTGAAGCGCCAAGGCATAGTTGATAACTATCATCAGTCATGGCAGCAACAATGTTGAGAGCGGCACGGGTGCATGTATTGCCTCAGAAACACGTAGTGCGTGCTTCGCCACTTCGCAAAATCATGAATCATGACGTAGTAGTGACTTCGCAACTATATCTGCACTAGGCAATCTAGGGGAGTTTAAAACGGCCATTGTTACAAGGAATACGTTACCTTACTCTAGTCATAGCTGGGCTGTGTACCGAGAAAAAATTGAAGCCACGGTATCCAGGCTAGCCAATGAGAAGTCTGTGCCAAGAGGATCCCTTAACGCTATTGCGTTCAAATGTAGAATGCGAAGCTGAAGCGTCCGCAAAGTATTTTTGAAGTATTCAACAACCTAGAAGTGTAGGGTTTGAACCGATGAACCGATGAACGATGAACCGACGCGAGCTAAACGATCAAGAACCGTGCGAAAATTTAGTCCATTTATCCACGGGTAACTTGATAACTCCAGTTTATAAAACTTACAGGGTCTCTTATGCATTCCCTTAATACGATTCGAAAGAATAAGTCATCTATTTATTTCGCAGCAGAGCTGTTTACCTCTTCGTTATGCTGTTAGACGTCGACAGAAGGCTGTCATCATGAACCGGCTCGCGTCCTCTTCGACCTCTTCTCCCCCTTCGTCGTGTTCTTCCCCGTCTCCTTCGCTCCCAGAACAGGTGCGCCGAGTTGTCCGGCGTGGGATGCAGTATATCTGATAGGTGAGAGCACAAGTGCAGAGAGAAAGATAGACAAAGAAAGGCAGAGATAGAAAAAAAAAGAAAGAGAAACATTCTTGGCGAAAAAAAATCCTTTGTGAGTCGGGATTTGAACCCGCATACGGGCGATCCAAAGGCGAGCTTCGTAACCACTCGGCTACCCACGCACGCTACGAAAGCGTAGCATAGCCTTGTATAGTATGGTATAGTATAGTATAGCAAGGAGGTCGGAAAAGAAAGTGAAGGATTGATGGAGAGAAAGGAGGAAGGGAGAGAGTAAATCATATCATAGAAAGAAAGAGAAATAGAGAGAAAGAAAGGGAAGAAAGACAGAAAGAGAAGGAAATAGAGGAATATATAGAATGAAAGAAAGCGGAATCGAGAAACAGAGAGATAGAAAAAGAAAGGCAAGGAAGAGAAAAAAAACTATATAAGAAGAAAAAGAAAGAAATAGAAATAAATAGCGATAAACAATGCATAGAAAACACAGAGAACTGAGAAAAGAAGAAAGAAAGCGAGGAAGAAACAGCGAGAAAAATAAAGAGAAGCGAAGAAGGTCGCTCGGCTCCGCACTTCACCCAGGCTTGGCATCACTCGTACTCCCCCTCCCCCCATCTCTCCCCTCCCTCAAGAAGCTTTCTTCACCTCACCTGGTTTGCATTGCCTCCATGATTGGCCCACGTTTGCCCAAGCGACACTGTCAAGTGACACTGTCAATATGTCATGTCGTGATGACGTCATTGCGTGATAATTGTTTGCATCCCTCGGGTTGACGTCACCGACACGGGACGCCGACGCTACGAACAGTTCATTTTCGCATTTGACCAAGCACCTAAGGCGTTCGCCTTACAATTTTTACACTGAGGCGGTATGCTTTCGAAGATACTTATGCACGTGTTCAGTGTAAGGTAGTGTAGCCTTCGGAGGCCCGTTGCACTTCAACCTCCTGTGGCAGTGAATTTATTGTGTTCGCGATTTTGTGGCACACGCTTAGGTGTTGAGGATAGTCATCCAACTAGAAGCATTTCACATATATCTTAATCGCTGTTGCGAATACTCCCCATGTTCACATGTTGACAGATTGTCTTTGCGAAACAGCCTGTACGTAGAAGATGCCATCTCGCAAACCCTCGCAGCGAGTTTCGCTGTTCTAAGGCTAGTATTTGAACATGAAGACGCTAGAATTGAGGATAAGTAAGACTGAGTATTAGTGGGATTAAGTTCTTCTGCAGGCCTACTTCACTGGAGTCTCAATAAACTTTTTATACTCCTCCTTTATTAAAACAAATGTGCGATGATGAAATGGGTTGTGCTGTACGCGACAGTTTTACCCTGTTCAATATTTCTGCTCGGGCGGTACTTTCGCGCCATAATTATTGAAATTGGCTAATATTCTTGAAATTCGCAAAAGTTCCCTTCGCGTTCACTGTTGTCTCTGATGGGCTCTTCCTGAGCCAATGCGCCGTCTCATTTTTTACTTGCTTTACGGTGACGGGTGATGACACGCGACACCGTGACGAGTTACAACGACAGGAGACGCCGACAGCCCAAGCGCATAAGGTGCTTCGCACCTAAAAAAATTATGCTGTTGCACTCAACGTGAAAGCGGTAGGAAGGGCGGAGCAGTGATCCTGCACTTCAGCGGCACTCGCGTTCATGAGCACGCACGCGCTGGCGTTCCAAACGTGCAGCCTGCTCGGCGTCCATGGCGGGAAGGAAACATTCATTTGTGATACAGTGGCTCCCTCTCTTTCTCTCATTTCCCTCTCCTCATCCTCAGGTATATTCTCCTCACCCTCATTTATCTTTTCTATCATTTTGCTATACTGTACTTTAAGCGGATATGCGATACGTTACCCGCCACTTCCTCCTTTCTCTCTTTCTCACCCTCTATTACTTCTCCGCACCTTCACTTCCCTTTCTCACGCCTTGCTATACAGTAGTGCACATGGCTACGCTATGCTACCCTCACCTGTTCCTTTCCTTCCTCCTCATCATCACATCTTCCCCCTCACCCTCATTTCTCATTCTGTACCGATTGCTGTATTGTACTATGCAGGGCCATTTTATAATCTACCCTCCCCGTCGTCCCTTTCTAACCCCTTGTCCCCACTCCCTGTCCCATTCTGGCTACATTGTACAACGCATGGCTATGCTGTACTGTGCTGGCTATGCTTAAGGCACACACCTCTGTGCGCGCGTTCCGTTAAACACTCGTAGTGTTCGAAGTGCGCACTAGGGGCAGGATATCGCTATCGCGTTCAACTCTTAAAGGCGAAGCTTAAGCGGCCCACAATTTTTTACCTGTTACCCTCCTCCTTTCACTCCTCCTCACCCTCACGTCCCTTTCCCGCACCCTTAATATACCGCACTATACATGGCTATGCTATACATGGTTTTATCTGTGTGAAAACATACATGGCTATGCTATGCTTTACTCTCTCCCCTCCTCCTTTCTTTTCTATTAAAACTCACATCACTCCTATTCACATCACTTTTCGCCAACTGCCTGGCGATGTAGCGATTGACAGCGACGGCTCCAGTGCAATCGAACATGACAACAACAAGTCGCGTAAAAAAATGCATATCGCAACCTCTTTACCAAGGTAGAAATTGTTTCACGTGTTTGGCACCTGTAAGGATACCATCCATCGATAACATGGCCGGAAGCATCAAATATTCGATAGTCGTCGTAAGTGAATGTGCAAGGGATCCTGTGAGCGTCTCTCTTGTACCCGGTTATTTATCCATTCTATTCAGATTGGCAGCGAAATTTCATGAGCACAGTTTATCATTTAAATCATTATGCATTGCATTCGTAGACGTTAGCATAACATGCATTTGGGAAAACGAAGTAATCATAATAAGACATTGTGTGGTTGGTGTCTTGAATACTCACAATGTGATAAGACAACTGGCCTTCCATTTTAATCCTGAGCATCAATGGAGGCACTTTTATATAAAGTATGCTTGCGGTGCCACTTTATTTGGCTCCAATGGCAGCCGCATGAAGGTACATCACTCAATCGTTCTGTCTAACGCTGTTAATGGTACTCTTACTCGTTGGCTTGTTGTTCTTCCCACGCGGCTTGAGAGTACGAAAATGAGTAAGCTCTGCTGAAGGATAAACACGATCTTTAATTAGGGACGGTTTGGTGCTCTCCCGTAGTGGGGTACATACAAAGAGGTTAAATTTTTTTTTCTAAACCTCCTTGAGTACGTGTAGTTCTCTCAATCGTCAACTGTTTTCGCGAACACGTTGCTGTTCGATGGCGTGTGCCTTCTGAAGAAAACGAAACGGCAGCGCAAATAGTGTTGAAGGAAAAACAAACAGTAGTAGAGTACGGAGTAGGCTAAATCGTCAAAGATTCATACGCATTTTCTGGTATGGTAAAAAAACGTAGTAATACCATCCATGGACATTAATTTCCCTTGGACATTAATGGACATTAATGGACAATGGACATTAATTTCCCTTCTGAGAATTATCCATCCCGTCTGATAATTCGCCTTCTTTCAAAGTGCTTCACATGGCTTACCTTTTGTTTCAAGTACATTATCATTCTAGAGCACACTCGTACGTCGTCATACTTTTTTTGTAAGCGGATTCCTACACGCATACGTACACGCACCGAGAAGCTCAATCGCGCTATCACGAAGCAGGTATGTCACTTAAGGCAAACACTCGCCGTGTATAAAGAACGGCTCGATGAGTGCGCCGCTTCAGTGCACTTGGTGGGCAGCTATAGTCGCGTTGCCGCTGACAGACAGCGCTCGTGTCGTGCGTTTGTTTCTTTTCGTCTTCGTCCGGGTGCGCTCTTTGATGAGGACGCTCTATCAACTCGCCTAAATTGCTGCGTTACCCGCAAGAAAGCTTACGCTTTCCCCGGTCATTTTGCTGGGCAAGTTGGTAATAAGCATTTACTTTCTCACCAATATTATGTCTCTCTCACGCAGGACAAGAGCATCGTCTATCGTGAACGTCCCATCGTAACTGAATTAGATCTTTTAAAAATGCTGTCCTATGATACAACTTGAAAGCTATGACACATACTTTCCATCTCCGCGGAATGTTCTGTTTCTTAACCAATTTCATCAAAACACACGGTGTAATAAAAACGTCGAGGTGAATCGACAGTGCGGTGTAAAAGTACTGGCAATCATTTTCCTTAATGGCAATGTAATATAGCCACTCGCTACTTTCTGTATGCTTATGTAACCGACCTGTTACACTGGTTACAACGGCTCTGCGCCGGCCGCGCTGAAACGTGTGGAAAGCTTCCCGATCATTTTAGACCATTGTGATAGGGTGCGCGTATAGCGCGAATAGCCATATTTATTGTAAATCGGAGGTGGCCACCGACGACAGTGCCGCGATCTCCAATTCTACGTGTACAAATACGGACGCACCTTATCCGCCGACCAGTTTTTCGAGGACTGCTGTTGTGATTGCTGCTACCGTAGCGCTTGAAGTGTTACTAGGCACCTTTAGAATAGTGTACGCAAAGATAGCGTTAGTTGCGGCCACCCGTTATATCTGTGACTTAACGGGGGATCGCAAGAAGATAGCGTACGACGCATGCGCATCGACGATGAACGATAACGCGAAGCTTTGCGTGCGCTATGCTAGAACTCTCTACTGTTATTTCTTTTCATCTGCCCAAGTTCGCGTGGAAAACAGTGCAACTCTTTCCGTCTTCAATTTTGTGTGGTTTCCCACCACGACAACGCGAAGATAATATTTGGTAATTGTTGGGATTTTACGTTTCAAAACCACGATATGATTATGGCAGGCGAAATAATGGAGGACTTCGGATATTTCGACTACCTGGGGTTCGTTAACATGTGCCTGAATCTAAGCACATTAAACTCTAGCATTTTTCCTCCACCGAAATGCGGTCGCCGCGGCCTGTATTCAATCCAGCCACACTCGGAACAGCAGTCGAGCACCGCAACCACAAGATCACCGCAGCGTGCGACAGTAAAATGATTACTTGCCTTTTACTAGCCAAATCCACGATGCGATCAGGAGGCACGTCGTACTGGAGGACTCTGGAATATTGTCCTCCGGTTTGCGACCTAATCATGCACCTAAAACTAAGCACACCGATGTAATATTTGCATTTCAGCGCATCGAAATGGAGCTGGCGTGGCTAGCAATCGAACCAGCGCACTCGAGCTTATCCGCGAGATGCCCCAATGCTCAAAGCCGGCTAAATAATGGTGGCCCGCCATAGAAGTACATCTTGCTCCTAGTCAGCCTTACCAATCCTCAGTCTTGCCAGTGTGATTTTTGTAGTAACCAATAGCGCAGCTGAAACCTCCTGTGCAGAATACAGAAATTGCTCTTCTCTATACAGGCTGTTTCGGAAACACAGTCTGTGAAGCTGGGTTGATTCTTCGTAGCGGTTAATAGATGCCTGATAAAATTCTCCAATTTCGATGGCAGTCCAAACACCAATGCGCCTGATACAAAGTTACACATTCTGGAAATGTACTGCACACGAAAGTTTATTTCTATCCACCCCTGAAGGCTGCAGCAACTTGGAGTGAGGTCTTCTATTATTATTTTTTTCAAAACATACAAACTCAATTCGAAACGCGCTTTTAGCCGGAGACTTGTAGTTACCCCGAAATAACTGGGCTAAATATACGCACGGTGCGTGTTAATCCCGCGATAGAATCTCTATTATCTCTAGCGTTCACACTTTCCCTAGGGGAGATCATTATTGGAGCGCTCACCTCGCTTCTTGCTTATCATCTTTAAATTTCTATTTGTGCAACCCGTGTACTTCTGCGATGCTAAGGGTGCAAAAAGGAGGGCATTTGGGGCGAAAATGACGCGACGGCTCTCCTTAGAGCGTTGCCTAATTGTTGCGTACGCGTAGAGTTTTTCTGTTTGTTCCTGCCTTCTCGAAAGCGTTGTTTGCAAGCGGCATTGGCGTGGCGTCATTCATCTCATTACTAGCGTTCATCAGCGTCTGAAACGGTATCTGGGACACTCATCCCACAACTAGCGAAACGCGTGTTAGCAATACATTTTCGGAAAATCTGAATTTTCCAGAGGTGTGCAGTCCTCCGTGTCGGACTTATATCTCGCCTTAGAGGGGGCTTTTTTGCGCTAATACAGAATCTATACAAGCTTTCATAAAAGTGTTGTCATTGGTTTTGCACCACGAGTACAACGCTGTCATATGGTTCAGATATAGTCACGTTCTCTAAACGCGGGTGTTCCGCCCAACACTAAATAAGCACCGTGCAAGAGAGAATGCGTGAAAGATACAAGGCACGTTTGTATAGTGCCGCGCATCTGCTTCGGTGGCTTAGTGGGTAGCGCGCCAGCCGCTTATCGTCGCGGAGCGAAAGGTCGTAGGTTAGCTTCCCGGCGGCGGAACTTTTTCTGATTGTTTTTTCTTCGTCAGCGTCCTCTTCACCAACGTCATATCCGTCACGGAAATACGTCACTGAAGCCTTGGTGGACCCGGCATAAAGCACTTTCATGTAAAAATTAAAGTGGGTCTTTAGCATAGCGTGCAAGGCAGTTTTGAAGCAATGAGGCCTGTAGATCCAACCGCAGTTCCTCCAGTAAGCTAAGGTCCCATTCATGCAAACCAGGGGCGTAGCCAGAAATTTTTCACGGGAGGGGATCAATCCGACTTTATGTATGTTCGCGCGTGCGTTTGTATGCGTTGCGTGTATATATACGCAAGCAAAATTGAAAATTTTTCACAAGGGGGGGGGGGGGAGGCTGAAGCCCCCAACCTCCCCGTCTTGGCTACGCTTTGATGCAAACGTCTACTTGGGAGTCTGTTTTGTGTGAGTAGCTTCCTCACGGACCAGAGCTAGAGGCGCGTAGGGCTTCGAGTGGGGAGTAGGGTCAACACCCTCTTGCGCTTGGCCGTGTGCGGTGCAGTAGTGTACGAGGGAAAGGGGATCCTGGTTGTTGAGCCGAAGCCAGCTGATTGGTTATCGATTGTTTCTTCGCGGAGGCATCACACAACTTAAGCCTTTGCTTAACGTAGAGAGCAGCTCCTCTCTAATCTTGTCGCCATATTTTTAGAGTCGCGTTCAGGGTGCAGCTCTTAAACCTCCTACACATCACTGACTCTCAACGGTTTCGCTAACAAGCTAGTCGCAAGCTGACTGGACACTAATTGCCGCTTTGGTCGAAAAGGCACTGCTTTTGCGCAATAGCCCTGTGCTCTGTTTTCCAGTTGCGCGGCTGAAGCCTCGAACATCGTAACCAGTCAGATACACAGGAAAGGTGCAGGGCCCACATGAATTCAGCTTTTTTGTTTTCGAGGTATTCACAGTGCGAGCAAAGGTGAATTCGCTGTGGCGACATTTATAGATCGCGAGGTCACGTGTAAGCATTGGTCCCCTTGAGCCAGATTTGGTTGGCAGTGCCGCGCCGCGAATCAGAGGTCAGAAGGTTGTCATATGCCGTGGCATTTCAACTTATTGCGATTCCACCAAATGGTTTAAGAGAGTTGACTGTTGGGCTAGTTGGTGTTCAGACATGGGAACCATCGTTAAAAGCGCAACACCACACAACACAAGAGAAGACCAGACGAGACAGGCGCAAACTAACAACTGATTTATTGAAGGCAGATCTCCAGGCATATATACGAACAGGCTGCGCAGGCGCAAACGTCACAACAATCCTCGGAAAACATCAAAAATATCGCGAAAGAAAATCAATTTCAGCTTTGTAAAGCGCAATGGAAGTGTCGCTGACACACGCCTCACCTGCTTTCCTGATTAGAAACGCTTCTAACGTTTCACGAGCCGTTTTTCGTCTGCTTCTACCTACAATTTTTGCGCATCGGAAACGTGGTTCACAATTCGGGCATGTCATGCAATGGTCGACAAGATGGCTTCGCTCTTTGTTAATTAGATTTCTTGCGTGTTCCCTGAGCCGGTCATTGAGGCAGCGCCCCGTCTGGCCGATATATACTTTGCCGCAGGTCAGGGGAATCTCGTACACGACGTTGCTGGCACACTGAACGAAACGTCGTTCATGGTTCTTTTTGCAGCCTCCCTTTTCCTCCGCACAGCCCCTTTTAGCCCTTTTAGAATTTTACCTCCAGACCACTTTTATCAAATTTGACGACCAGATTTACCTTCAAAAGAAAGGCATCTGTATTGGTTCATGCATCGCGCCTGTGTTGTGTCATATCTTTTTATCATCCATCGATCGCTCTTTACACGATCGTTTTAATTCTTCTAACAATGACAAGGTCCTTAAAGTTTTTCGTTATGTGGACGACTTCTTAGTTCTTTTTAACAAGTGCTCATCCTCATATGAGCATGCCCAGAAGTGTGTGCTAGAAGATTTTAAACATCATGGGAAAGGGCTAACCTTCACTTTTGAACGTTCGGAAGAAAGTAGGCTTCAGTTTTTAGATTTGCAATTGACGTTCAACGAAAGTCATGTTTGTTGGGCGTACTCTCCGCGTGCACAAAAAGAGCTCCTTCCGTACAATTCAGCTCACTCAAAAACGGTAAAGAGAGGCATCGCTACTCTCTGTTTAGATTCAGCACTTCGGAAGTCGTGCATTCACAAGGTGCAGGATAGTTTTAACCTTCAATTGGGAAGGCTCTTTTCAGCCGGCTTCCCTGGGTCGGTCGTCTTGTCTGTTGCTGAGACGCTGCTTAAGAAGTTGAAGCACCGTTGCTACTCAGATGCCGCGAAGCCCCTGGTGGGCGCCCAGAGGCCAGAAGTGGTGCCGTACATGCATAACCCTTTCGGCCCTGGCGTCGTCAATTGACGACACCGCACAAAAGTTCCCCTAGCATTTCGGAAATGAAACTAAAACTGCTCATTTTTGGGCAAATGCTTCTTCAATAATCCCCACTGTGATTGACACAAAAATTGCGACATATTTGCTGAGCTGGCAGCCACAAAGAAGAAAAAGCTTGACCGAAGTGATCGTTGACGCCGTGGCGGGTCAGGGGAGGCGGCAAAGCGCCGTTTTCGGGACGTCGTGCAGAAGCTGTTTCAAGGAATATCACATTGAAAAATGACACGTGGTTCACATTTTGTGTACTCTAGTGAGTAGCATAAATAAAAAAGCCATTTTCCTAATTTCACAACCACTGAGCCCTGATTACCTAATTTGATTCCATGCTAATTAATCCATAAATACTTGCACCACTGGCTTAATTTTTCGTTTTTGGGCTTCTGAGGTCCCAACTATTAGGAAAACACGCACAAAAAATGTCTTCGGCCAAAATAAAAAATCCAGGGCTGAGAGGGATAAGGTCACACATAGCCTGAAAAAAGTGGCTAGCCGGTTCAACGTGCCGTTGGCTTTCTCGGCCCCCAGAAGCTCGCTCAGCTGAGCCGTCGCACCACCTGTGCGGAGGAAAAGGGAGGCTGCAAAAAGAACCATGAACGACGTTTCGTTCAGTGTGCCAGCAACGTCGTGTACGAGATTCCCCTGACCTGCGGCAAAGTATATATCGGCCAGACGGGGCGCTGCCTCAATGACCGGCTCAGGGAACACGCAAGAAATCTAATTAACAAAGAGCGAAGCCATCTTGTCGACCATTGCATGACATGCCCGAATTGTGAACCACGTTTCCGATGCGCAAAAATTGTAGGTAGAAGCAGACGAAAAACGGCTCGTGAAACGTTAGAAGCGTTTCTAATCAGGAAAGCAGGTGAGGCGTGTGTCAGCGACACTTCCATTGCGCTTTACAAAGCTGAAATTGATTTTCTTTCGCGATATTTTTGATGTTTTCCGAGGATTGTTGTGACGTTGCGCCTGCGCAGCCTGTTGGTATATATGCCTGGAGATCTGCCTTCAATAAATCAGTTGTTAGTTTGCGCCTGTCTCGTCTGGTCTTCTCTTGTGTTGTGTGGTGTTGCGCTTTTAACGATGGTTCCCACCAAATGGCTCTGAGCTGTGTGTGTTTCTAACCGCCCTCTAACTTTCAAAAGTAGCGGCATGTTTTGATCCAGCCACAGCGACCTGTGATACGCAAGTTGGCGACACGTGACCTTTTTGCCTTCGCGTCCCGCCTGCGGAGGGTCCATCGGAAGCAGCGCTCAGCCGGTGGGACGTTCGGATGTCTGTGTTTCCAAGTGTTTAGTCGGACCGTTTTAGTAAGCAGAGGGTACTTCACGCGCCTCTGTCGCATTGTTGTTGCAAACTAGAAGTGTCTATGTACCTGATACTTGAGTGGATGCAGGAATTTTGTGCTGGAATTGAATGTTTTCAGCGTGACGTGTCGGTGTGCCGGGCTCCTCTGCCTCCGGTTCTCTCTCCGCGCGGAGGACGGAAAAAAAGTTTTTTTTTTTTCGTTCCTCACGCTGATAGCAATATATGCTTATGGAAGTATGGCTCCCCAAAATCAGGCTCAAGGATTTTTTGATCACAGAAAACACCCGGCTGCGCGAAGTAAGTGATTTTGTAATGTTTATATAACTTCAAGCAGCCTTTCGCCTGGCCGGTGTGCTTTTGTTCTTCCATATCGATCAGCACTATCTCAACAATCCTATTATTGTTAAATGCGAAGCATATCTTTGCGAACCTCAGGCACTTTGGACGTTTCTATCTATCTATCTATCTAGCCGCCTATGTCTGGGCGCTCTCCTGGTCGTCTCTATAAGTTGTAATATACCAAAATTGGCATAGTAGGGGATCAGTGTATGACGAACACAATTCACGGGTCATGACATGACTAACGCAAAATGCATGTCGTGTACGTCATAAAACCTTTTCTCTCAGTCACTTGTGGCACATACCCGCATACCAGAGTTCATGTTATGCGGGTATGTGCCACAGTTGATAGATAGTCTCAAACAACACAGCAACGGCGAACACACGCATTGACTCCCAAGAAAAGTGATAATAATAATAATTGTTGGAGTTTCATGTCCCCAGACAACGATATGATTATGAGACACGCCATAGCAAAGGGCTCCGGAAATTTTGACCATCTGATATTCTATAACGTGCACCGAGATCGCACAGTACACGCACATCTAGCACTTTGCCTCCATCGAAATGCGACCGCCGCGACCGGGTCGAACCGGGACCTTCGGGTCAGCAGCCGAGCACCGTAACCGCTACACCACCGCGGCGGACGTAAGGAAAGTGAGCGAGCTGAAGACAGAACAACTCTGGAAGACGCTCAACTACCATCCACTCGTCCACGTGGTCAGCAACGTGAACCACGTCGATTGCAAAAAAACGGGGTCAGTGCTTCCTTACAACAAATCTGCCGAGAGAACCAGGCCTCTCATCATTACCGATGACTTCAATATGACTTATGAAGACCCAACAACGCCTGGTCCTTACACTGCGTGAAGGACGGCTTGGATGTGGACAGGGCATCAAAAGACCTCGCTGCCGCGTCCAGGAGAGGAGGCGTCATAGATCAGTTCATCGTAAGAGGCATCCAGAATTCCCCCAGCTATACTATACCTCGCACTTCACTACACTTAGACACCTCGTAGCCGCGATCACGAACGGATTTGATAAGAAGTCCGGTCCAGCTGCTGGTGTTCACTGGTCGCGGTGATGATAACCTCGTTCAAGAACTGTCAAGACCCCCTTCTACATATACACACAGGTTCGTAAAACGTGCGTGCGTTTTCCGCCATAACGGACAAGTATAAGCATAACAACTGTAACGCAACTGTAACAACTGCAACTGTGACATTGACATACGTGCAGTGCGCCTGCGCGTGCCACTCTGCTGCGTACCATATATCTAGCGAAACTTTCCTGAATGAAGCTTATTTGCGAGTAACGCCTGTCCTGTGCATATGTGTTCCTTCTTTGTCCTGTTCGCATTCGCGCTATCCAGTATTGAAGAACATAAGCACTACATATCAGCTTACCGCGTCTGGTGTTGGTAGCACCCATGTTGCTGTTGCCATCGTTACGGAACTGTAAACAAGTGGTTGTATAGTACATATGTGGCTCTTCAACATATGAGTGTGCGTACACCACTTGCACATCTCTCTAGCGATATTCTGTAACGTTTCGCTCAATGTGCGAAATTACGCCACAGTCACCATTCCGCGCATGCTTCGCATAACATCGATTCCCACGGTACGTGGGATCTGCCGAATTTTTCGGCATTCTTTATGTTGTAGATTCGTGCGTAGTATTCACTGTAGAGTCACGCCCAGTATTTCTCCCATTATGTATAGCTCGGAACAGCTGCGCTGGTTCGTTTATGTCACCGTGATGAGAGGCTTGTCGGTGATAAATAGCGAGTGTGTTGGCTGAGCATTGAATCATTAGCAAGATCAGGAGGCTTGAGCAATATTACAGAGTGCCTATTGCCATATGCTTGTTACATCGATCCGTCTATTGAATACCACAATGAATCGAGTCATTTATGTTATGGATAACGGGACTAGGTGTGCAAGAAAGCATGGTTTTTAAATTGCGGTGCCCTGTCATATAGTTTAAATATGATGGCATCTATATGCATGTACACTGCAGTTGCGTTGTGCCTGCAAGGTGTCACACATCACGTGCACATAAATGTGCACATATATCTTCGAAAAATCGCACTTGCGCGAATTTTGGAAGCTTGCATAAATATCGTGTCAAATGTGTCTGAGACTACTTTTATTTTATGCTTTCAAAGCATTCGTGGTATTTTTATCAAGCGAGCGGAAATATGGCACGCAGTTGTTTTTTTTTAAATTGCTTCAGCACTAAAAGCTCACGAGGAAAAGACCATTTGGGATTAGTTTCTTTCTTTTTTCTACCAGAACTTGCCTTGTTTTGCCACACTGCTATGCGCGATGTCGATCAAGGCCTCTTCGTTGAAACATTCCGCTTTGTATTTTCCCTAGGAAACCACAATGCTTTTGACGAGTTCGATCGAGTAAATAATACTACAAGACGCTGGGCGGAAAAAACTGAAACCTTGTGTCGCAACGAGCATCTTTGCTCATCGGCCAAGGCAGAAGGAACGGAAGCAACCCTCCAAGCGAACGAGGGGGGATGAATGCTCACAGCAAACCTTTCAAGGAAAGTTTGTTATGAATTCCTGCAATACAACCCATTTTGTAAATAAATGCTCTTTAATACTCTTGCATCTAGCCACCTAAATAACCTTCTCTGGTTATAGTCTGGTTTTCGGGCCTGAAAGTGTATACATTCCCCAAATTTATTTGCAATTGTATTGAGTAACATTGCAATATATCTTTACATCTTCGGCGCATGTAGGCCGCGGAGGTAGTAAAAGGGGGACGGCTTTGAATAAATTGATTTCTTTAAAAAACAGATAAACATTAAAATGGGCGAGACACTTGCGGGCGTGCTATATTTCCCAGATCTTGAAATGTACTCGGTTGCTGATATTCGAGAAATGCAGCGCAACTTTTTCTCCTAAGTAAACCTATTAGAGCACTTTATAAAAAAACGTACGGTTAGTTAAAAATACCGTGCAACCGTGGGAATACTTCCGAACGCTGACAAACGCAGCGAAGTGAATATTAGTGCGTATTTTGCACTACGCACTACAAGCATGCTAAGTGCCCAATGAAGTTCCTGAAAGCAGCAGTAAGCTTACCACCCGCCTATTTTTTTTTCGAGCTAGAAAACAAGCCCTATTAGCTCACGCATATATCACCTCTAGTTCAAGTTACCCTGAACTTCAAAAGATGCGATGAACAAGCAAAGAAAAAAACAAATGCCCTGTGGGACAGGTGCCGTGGTAAACAGTTCACAAACTGCTTCGGAAACCAACGCGTTTCATTTGAACGTGTAATGCGCTGCGGCCTCATTTAAGTGATTGCCCCTGTTTTTTCGATATTTGGCGTGCATCTTAGGTCAGAAATGTCAATAATCAAACGGTTCATGCGCGCAGTAAATTCGGTTTCAGGCGTCCGAAAGATGCTCGTGAACGAGCGGCGCGTTGGCTGCCAATGCTGCTCCTTGCTTGGACCCCTCGAGAGGCCGCGCGTGTGTGGTTGTAGCTAGAGTTACTGTATATACTACCTTTAGGTAGCAGAGTTGCGCATCTGTCTTCCAAACGCCGCTAGCAACCATGCATTGCGGAGAAGCTGCCGCTTGGGCAAATTTTTTTTATTTCTCGACGCCGAAATTGCAACGAACTGAATTAACACTAGCCATCGACAGCCAATGTTTATCGCCGGTCTTCGACACGCCAGAGAGGTTGTACGGCGACACGGTCGGCATGTGGCCTGCAAAAATGAAGTGCGACTTCCCCGCATAGCTGTGGTTGCTAGCCGGACCTCTGCGCAACTCTGCTACCTAAAGGTAGCATATACAATGACTCTAGTATGCACATTCCAGAGAGTGGCGTCATAGCCGTGGCAGACCCATTGGCGCCACCGCGCGCCCAGCTGTGCGTCTCTGTTGCGCAGTGGCCGTCTAACGCTGCGCCGGAGCCGCTTGATAGCGCCTCTAAAGGCTCTGTTATACTTCGACGTGCATTCGCGTGAGCCCGCCGCGGCGGGATTTGGCGACGTCAGGTTCGTCAGGTTACGCTGACGCGAAAACAGAGCACTCAATACTCCTATTTCCGCGACGCCCTATACGTCACCTTGTCGCATACGCATCTGAGCGCACTCGGTGTCCCTTCTTCACGAAGTGACGCAGACGCAGTGCCGTCTGGGTAACGTCGCCGGCGCGGAATGCAGCATGTCGCATCCCGCGCCTTCTGCAGCCGGGGCGCGCTGACGGACGCCGGACGCGTCGGTCACGCCGCGCGTCGGAATATATAGAGTACTGCGCGCTTGTAAGCGTAGCGCCGCTGCGCCGAGCGTGCGCGCGCGTCGACGTTACGCTGGAGTATACACGATTTTCCGCAGCAGCGCATGGGCGCTGCCGTACGGGATCGTAACTGGCCTTCCCCTGTCAGTTTCCCCAGCCAACGAAATGGGCCAGCGAAGCGGCTGTGGTCGTAGCACTCGAGCTGGTTGCAGCAGGGTGTAAGCAACTCACATGCTTGCGCAGCAAAATATAGTTCTACATGTAATCGCCTCAAAGATGACAACGTTGAGACATTTGCGTTTGTTTGGTACGTACTACGCCACAGCGATAAGTGATAAGTTTAACTAGTTCTCATTTATGACGTATGCCTTTAATGGCTGTATTAGCAACCGCCAGTAGCTGGGCTACAAGCGAACATGACAGCACCCATGCAGACGCGACTGCCCGCTTCGATCCGAACTCGCGCTTGCTACTCGCCCACTGTCCTCACAGCAATAAATAAATGGTGAAATCGGTCATCGCTTTGTGTCAGCTCACGCTGGGGAAAAAGCATCAGCTATGCTTTGTTTATATTATTGCGATCAGCTATGTTTATTTATCCATGCCTGCTAAGCCTTGTCTCCGAGAATATGAGAATGAATCTTAGAAAGACGGCAAAATACCAACGACTACATTGCTCTCGAAGCTTGAGGACGCAAATATAAAGCAAATAAATGCGAAGGTTTTCAATTTACAGGCCACACAGCGCAGGAGGAGGACGTGATAAGCCAGTGGCGGAAGGAAACTGCATCCACAGGTGCCGCCATGTTGACTTTCCCGGCGCTGCCGTCTGCTCGCTTTTACTCGCGCGCGCGCACACGCTATGGATACGACCTACTGTACTCCTGACCTGCCCAGATAGCGGGGGTCCTATGGAAGCGCGCGTCCCCGCTCTCGTTCAACCGCTAGCCGGGGGTGGCGCTACCTATAACCTGTTGGTCTGCTACTCGGCGACCGTTTTGACGGCGCTGGAGTAAAAACGCCTGTATTCTCAGTATTCTATGACGAAGTGCCGGCATTATGTGACTGTTTCTGCAAACTCGGTCGGAGGTTCAAGTAAGCTATAAAATGCGGTTAAGTATTTACTGCACACTGGCTGACTAACGGGAGAAGCCGTAGGCTTGTATAGTGTAGAAAGGGGATGTCCTTTTAAATGCAAACAAAATAATTCTATATCACTTTCCCTACTTTGTTTCCGAAGTATTTTGTATTTATGCATAATAATTACACGATATGAGCGCTCTGCGCTGGCGAAACATCACCACGAGCGTTAAAGCTGACGTCAGCGAACAGGTTCTGACTAGCGCCACAACGTTTGTAGGTTACATCCCTAGTGGCAGGAGGCAAGAACTAGAATGTGGGCGCTGGAGAGGGGACATCTGGGCAGGTCAGGAGTACAGTAGGCCGTGGCTATCCGCCTCGTGCGCTGCTACTTTGAGCTGTACTGGTGGCGCCGCCAACGGCGAACGGTGGCGAATGGTGGATGCGCGGCTTATAGAAGCCGTGGGCAGAGCGCCCGTTACTCGCCGTTTTTCTAATAATTTTTCATTCTGGCTTGATATTTGTACTGCCGACGCTCCTCCACTAGGCAACGATGACGTTTGTTACGTCGATTGTTCTATATTATTTGTTTTAAAATGAGATGCCCGTTTTTTAGGGCCGAAGCTCCTTATGCCGTGGGTCCGTCCATCCTCTGTTTGTAGCGTTGTGGTATCCCAAGGAGGTTTTTAAACCTCTTTGTAGTAGCCACCTCTAGCTCGTGAGAAGCGCGCGTTCTGGTATGTAGTAGAAGAAGAAGACGACGTTGATGAGTGAGACTCTGGTGCGTGTTCGCCTGTGTGGCATTCTTTCTTCTTCACTGCGCGCGTTCTGGTATGCAGTAGAAGAAGAAGAAGACGTTTCAGAAGTAACGCGCCATGAGGCTCCCTCTTGGTACACTTTCTCTTTAGCTCGGTGTCGCCAGATGGAAGACAAGGCTGCGGAACGGAGGGCGCGGAAGGCGGTGGCAGCGCGCGCTCGCAGACAGAATCCTGAGGTGAGAGCCCGCGAGGCCGAAGCTGCACGTCGACGCCGCGAAGCAGATTCCGCCGTTCGAGCGCGCGAAGCCGAAGCTGCTAGACAAGCTGCACGGCTGCGGCGAGAAGACCCCGCCGTTCGAGCCCGCGAGGCCGAAGCTGCTCGACAAGCTGCACGGCTACGGCGCGAAGACCCCGCCGTTCGAGCCCTCGAGGCCGAAGCTGCACGGCTGCGGCGCGAATCGGATCTTCAAAACGTGAAGGACCGTAAAGCGGCGAGAAAGCGCGCGTACCGGCAGGCAGAGCCCGAGGCTGTGCGAGCACGTGAAGTGGCTGCAAAACGCATCAGGCGGGCTCTGCCCGAAGGCGCCGACGCGTGCTTCCAGCGGGACTTCCTTGATAACAGTTTCGGCCACAGTTGCGGTGTGTGCAACGGATTGTGGTTCTCAAACAATCTAGTCACAATATCTTCCATCAAGAAGGACCACGCTCGCGCCAATGCCATCGCCGTGCTGCAGCGCGAGTTCCGCTTCGCCCCACTCATCATCATTCACCACGTGGATATGCTGTGATTTTTTTTATGCGTGCGCGCGATGCAGTGCGTACGTTTCTTACGTGCTGGTGCCCAAGTTGTTTGCATGGTCTGTTAACACAGATGAAATAAAAACTGTTGCAATACAAAACAGCATTCTTGTTTTATTGAACACTCCAAACAGTACAACAACAATGAATATTACGGCTGTATGCCTGCTTAAGAAACGCACAAAAGACACGCGTTTTTATCTTCGCCCAACACTCGTAGCACTCAACCAGGCCAAGAAAACGGAAATCTAACTTGCTGAACGTTTTAACAGCCGTCACGCAGCTGCATAATAATGCGTGAAAGTACTTTAGCAAATGACCAACAAACATTCACACAGCGTTTTTTTTTTGTTCACAGACCGTGTTCACATATGAGAAAGTTCTAACTGCATTGCAATCACATATTTCGGAATATCTAATCACTTTCACCATTGAAGCCACAATCTTCTGACACATGCGCTTTAAATTGAGCATGGCATTACTCAGACTTATACACGAAATGGGCACGCGTGGCATTATTCAGATTTATGTAGGAAATGTGCACGCGTGTAATGTATCTCGTATGCTAGATTCTCCTTTGGTACGTGCAACTCAACATAAAATGCGATTCTAGAAGTAATGTTCGTGTAGTAGCGAGCATATAGAAGGGCGACTACTTACAGCTTCACTTACCTTTGCAAAAACAGTATTCCAAGTGCAACTCAATATTAACCGGCGCCACAACTATAACAACACACTTGTTGCAGACAGGCGTATCAGGTTGACGCGCGAGGCCAAGCGTGGTATTTTAAGTGTAGCAAAATCGTGCGCGTACAGTACGCTAGAATATTCTGGCACAATGTCGTCAAGCTTGCAGTCACTTCAGCGGTTACCACGATGTAGCACCAGTTAACGTCCTCGCGTCATCAAACTGCTGCGACGCCGAGAACTACACACACAGCTGACTTGGGAAATCGCAGTCTTGCAGGAGGCCATCTTGTCCAGCAACCAAGGGACAAAAGTACACAACTGAGGCGTCTGAAACATTGCCCTTGAGGAGACGGCAGCTGAATGAAATCAGGGTTCATCGTCCGACGTGTGGCCACCGCCTTACACAGTATTAACGTTGCAACGTCCAAGGAAGACGCAACGAAAGCGACGAGCCCAGCCGGTCTTGTTACTTTTCGGGTGCACTGCCGACTGCACAGTGCACTGCACGCGCTCTCACGGCCACCGAAAGAAATAAAAGAAAGTAGAGAGAGGGGTCACCTGGAGCATGGTATATCGGTGGAAGCAAGAAGAGATGTTGTATCGTCGGTGTGGCGTATTGTCGAGAGATGGCGCTAGTTTCTTTATGCGCAACGGAATCGCAAACTTAATTCAAAATGCATGGGATCCTATGGGGGTTGGGAGAGGGTGCAACCGCCTCAGCCGAGCGGTGGCGCCACCATACCAGCGCACGAGGCGGATGGGGACGCCGAGCAGACTGCGCGACGCGGATGTAGACATATTGAGCAGCGCTGCCAAAGGGTAGGGGGACGGCCATGGGGACGACCGTGGTGCGGTAGCGCCATCTAGTTTTGATTAAACAAACCAGGTGCGGAAAATTGTCTATATGAGCCCCTTAATTTTGCGCGCATACGCAGACGTATCAGTGGGGGTATACAAACAGCGGGGAGGAGGAGGAGGAAAAGAAAAACGGAAGGACTGGGAGGTTAGCTATTTGTCAGACCGGTTGGCTGGCGTTTGCCAGTGTGGTATAGCCATGGAGAAGGAGAGCCCAGATGCTATTAAGCGGCGCAGTAAAGCGGAGAAGCTTAACAACCGAGAAAGCTAAAAGCAATCAGCTAAACCTTAGCTAACGCTACGTATATCCTGGCATAGCCGAGCTAAGAAACGGCAATCTTTTTTTTATTTCTTCCTTTCTTCTCTTTCTTTCTGTTTCTCGTATCCGTCTTCGTACCTGCCGCTATATATCTATTTCGTTATCTTTTTCGCTGTTTCTATCTTTCTCTATCTTCCCTTGCTTTCTCTCTCTTTCCTTGTTTCTCTTTCTTTCTGTCTTGCCCTCTGTTTTTTATATCGCTTTCTCGTTTCTGTTTCTTTTTCTCTCTTTCTAGCTTTTTCTCCGTATTTATATCTTTCTTTCTATATCTTTCTCTATCTCTCCTTCTCTCTCTTTCTTCGTTTCTCTTTCTTTGTTTCGGTCTGGCACGGTTCTTCCTATCTCTTTTTCGCGTCTGTTTCTTTCTTTCACTTTCTCTCTCTTTCTATGTCTTTCCCTCTTTATTCCTCTCTATTTTCTCTTTCTTTCTATCTCCGTCTATTTCTCTTATTTTCCACGTGACTCACGGTCTCTATTTCGCCGAGCATAGCATTCCGCGCAACCCTGGCGTTTCTCTAACGGCCGGCTTAAACAGCTCTGCGGTTAAAGTAACTTTCGGAGGCCTCCGAGTCTACCTGACATGACTGCGCGAAATTAGTAACTTTGAACGTGTGTTCTGGCGGTGACCCTTGTTATGAAGCCCTAGTCGACTCAAAGGAGAGAATTAGGACTCTGCCTTACTATGTCCAGCGTTTCTACCGCAACTACGGGCTGTCCGGAGACCTCGTGACTTGGTTGTGAGGCTAGGCCTTCCGTCCCCACATGGGATTTGTCCGCGGCGTTTCTCTAAAAGAGTAGCGTCTCTCCGAACCCAAAGAACGTTCTTTGTCTATGGGTCCTAAACACACCAACCTAGATAATGCTGCGATCGATATCGACATCAAAATACCGGCCATCTGAAGGGACCTAGAGGAATGGAGCGTTCGGTTTTGAGACAGAATGAAATACAAAAATCTACAAAAAAATGAAATTATAAGTATACAATAATTGAGGGCAGTTCAGTATACACATACGGAAAGAAATAACGCACATTGTATAAACTATTTCTCTTGTATACTAGTTGTGCAAAAGGCCCTGTAGCACGATATGCCAACGATACTGTAATCTAATGTCCAGCGCCCATACATAAGGGTCGTCAACCAAGCACACATTGTCAAGGCATTGTCAAGGCATGATGCCATTAGAGCATGATGTTTCTTGTGTTAGCGTACCCTCAATTTCGCTTCATGGCTGTGAAATTAGACATCTGAGGTCCACTGATTTGACAGGTTCTTGATAATGTTTGCGGTTCGGCCTTTATCACATGGCTGTGCACTTTGGCTTATGTTCCGTGTTTCTGCGCAGACACCTGTGTCCTATATATTGCACTTGTTTTTGCAATAAACATTGGTTGTTAGTTCAGCGCCGTGTATGTGTCCTCTTCTCGTCCCGTGTTTAGCGCTGTTTTTATTCTTCGTCTACCATGCAGCACCAACCAGCCCATTCAAGCACATTGTTAACATTGTCAAGGGAATTCATTGCTCGTAGCCTTGACACCAAGGCGACAAAACCAAGGTCAATCTAAATAGGTCGCGAAAGTCGGAACGAAAAGTGGTCGGAAACCTATTGCGACAAACATCAACACCCGCGTGACGATTAAAGCGCTACTAGGTGAGGGAGGGACAAATAATGAAAACAAAAAATTAAATAAACGTTTATTTTCATTAGTTTTAATTTTATTTGTCACGAAATAAATTAGTAGATTACTTTAATCAAACTCTAGTCTTGGGTATGTGGTTGAGTGGCCAATTTTTTTCGTTTATTTTCAGAAACAGCGGGCACATGCAGGCAGTCTGGTAACATGGGCCAACGGTTTTGCGCATTTTCAGATGCAAAAGGCGTCGCTCGTTTTTGCGCAGTAGGTTTGTGCCTGTCGTCCGTAGGTGATTTCCTCGCATAAGCGTTGTTTTCTAGTCGTGGTACTTGGCAGAAGGTAATATAAGCCCATCGCAGCCATCGGGAACCGTTTCAGTGACTGTGTTTTGCCAGCGCACGGCCGGCGTGCTGTCGCCCTTCGGGACGATGAGTCCGCCGCGCTACGCGAAGAAACGCTGCGCTGTCTACGGATGCAAGTGCAACACTTTAACGCCAGGCAAATCTGTCTTTTTCGTCTTCCCGTTATCTTGCAGGCTTCCATTATGGAGCCGTCATAGTGATAAGAAAAAGAACGTGCAGCTATAAAAAAAAGTAAGAAGCGGCGCCCTGTCAAAAAATGTCATAATTTCGCGCCCTTCGCGTTAAAACGTGACGTCATTTCCGCTTCTGGTTGTGACATCATCTTTTTCTTTTTTTTAATTCTGTTTGTCCCCTCCTCACATAGATGGCGACTGTTGCAACAACTAGCCACCGGCTTGACACGTGGGCTTCTTCGGAAGTTACGCTACCAGTTTACATATGCCTTGACAAAACTTTCAAGCGCACACGTACCGCTGACATACATCTCGCATTTTGCCGCCTCCTGTGACGAATGCCAGCTGCGAGGTTGACCACGTGCTTTGCGGCGAAGTGGCAACAGGAAGAAATGCAGGGTGTGTTCGGAGGGCCCAATTTCAAAATTATTTACTTTCTAAAAACAAAACGTGATTTGATTAGACTTTCTATTTTACTTAGCAAGTAAGTCTTCTATCAAACACTGCATCATGAGGATTTTTAATTGGACCGCATCAGTGTAAAAATACGGTGGAATATGCGACAAATCGCATATTTTGTCTGATTTCACAATATTCTTCGGGATGATTTGAAGTCTATTTTATCCCTAAACATTTTTGTACAAAAATACACTTTCCAGAAAACCACACTAATATTAAGATTGCTTAGGGAGAGTTCGGGTGAGATTAATAAAAAATCGCGGACTCTGGAGATTTTTGTGGTGTTTGAAAATACGTACATGACAGCTAAAGACGAAAATCTCGGCGTTGTTAAATAGCACAACTAAACAGAGCCTCTCTAGTAGCGCAAGCGCTGTTTCGAAACTCTAGGTACAAAAGTATATTTTATATACATTTTTACATTATAGATAGTTTAACAAATCAATCGAACTTTGAGGGGATGCCACGGTCTTGAAATTTTTTTTTCGAGCAAAAATAAATGTTTGACCACGATACTCCGTGGGGTATATAAAAAGGGTATCAATTTTATCAGCAAAATCTGCGTTATGGGAGCGCCACGTCTGGGACACTTGGCATGGAACAACCCAGCAAAATTATCATCGATCGCCTTTGAGCGCCTCTGCTTCTGTAGCGGAGTTGGAGAGTGAACGCGGCATTTGCACAGGCTGCAGAAGCAGCGTTCCATGCATAGCGTCCGCGAGTTAACGTAGGCTATAGGGAACCCAAGCTCAAGTTTGCGGCGCGACGACAGCGCCGCGCCAGCCGCGCTGCGGCTCTGTCGGAAAGCTCTGAACCTTCGCGCGGCCGACTCGGCCCCTTTCACGGTAGCGGTAGCGCACGTGCGCACGCGTTCTTCTCTCGGTGCGGGTAACTGGGAGGCCGTCAGCTGGGTACGTTGAACCGAGAGGCTTGCTGTGCGATGCTGCGCATTTCCACGATGGCAGAAGCGACCCTGCGGAAGCGCAAGCGTGGTCCGAAGTATTGCGGTTTAGTGGCCAGCCACAATAGTGCAGACAAGGCACACGATTCACGTGTTAAACTGTATCGGTTCCCGGGCGTGTCGCACGAGAAATAAAGGCGGCAAGCGTGGATAGCTGACAGCGCTGTCTCGCCTTCTATTTTGGCTGTCTGAGTTCATCGCTTTCGTTCGTTCCGACTACCTGAATCGGTAAGTAACGGGGCGCATGCACGCAGCGACTACAGTAATGATTACTCGCTGTCTTCTCGCATTGTAAAGTCCAGTTACGGTTGTAGGTGAAGCAACTTTGTGTTTTGATTCCCAGTGCTCGTGAGACCTACCCGTCGTTGTTGAACGTTCACATTCGCGTTATACCGTTAGCGTGCGCGGTTGGTTGAATTCAACTGAACTCCGCACATTGTCAGAAGTTCGGCGCCTGCATTTCACGCGTCGGGAAGGCTGCTTTATCACGCCGGAACGGACGTCTGTGCATTTTCAGCAAGCTTTGACATCGTTCTGCAGGTTTGCTTTGTTTTTGTCACTTTATTGGGGTGATATATATTTAAGCCGCTAAATATAACTGGCACTTAATACATGCTTTGCAATTGCAACCTTGAAGTAACCACCTTCTGACTTTGTGCGATTTTCTAGCCGCGTTCACGCAACAGGATTTATACGCCTGTCAAGTCGATATCATCAAAAGAGACTGCAAGCATGATGCGAGAGCCGAAAAAACGAGGCGAGCAGTTCATCTTGCTTCACAGTGGTTGAAGCTCAGCTAGCTGGCTCGCGTCTTAATCGGCGTGTGATTCTCCAGCGGCACGGAGGACTTGACTCTAACCTTCTCAGAAGCAGTGCCATGGCCGTATAATCTTTTTTTCGCACGCCGCAAACGTTTGTTCACGAAAGTACACGGCTGCTACTGTAAGCATGCTATATCAAAACAACAATCATATGATTCATAGTCCACGCCGCAGAACATCGATAGCGTGTACGGCTTCATTTCAGAGTGCATGTGAACCATTATTCATCTTTAACATGACAGAATGAGACTTACCCTCGAGGTATACGTCCTACACGGTGTAACCGCGACACGGGAAATGCATTTCGCTTTGAGTCGGGCGTGGTTGTCGTCGATCGTCTGCTCTTCACCGTTAACGTGATTTACGAGCCTTTCTCATTTTATCAAGTTCGCTTTTCCGGAAGTGCCAGTCAAGCTTGAAGATCCTTTTGAAGCCGCACTGCAAGCGGTACATTGCGAGGCGCCGAAAGTGCACCGCGAGAGCTCTGCACGTGCACAGAAGCGAGCAGCAACGCGGTGGAGAGAAGGGAAAACGCGCGCTGCGAACACCCAGTTTCTGTTTTTCTGCCAGAGATGGCGCTGCCTGTCAAGAGCAGCAGCGCCGCTAAGCGTTGCTTGGGAAGCCTATATTGCAACTTTGACATTAATTGGAATTTTAGGTGTACAGAGAGATAAGGTTATCATATCTTTCGGATACACGACCTGCACATCTTCATATTCGTCAAATAGTGAATATGAACTTGGAATAAAGGCATATGCAGCTGGTAATATCTATATGCACTACGTGATTAGCTTTGTCGCGAGCTGTGAGCTTTTTGGGAACTGAGAAGAAACTGATATTTAAAATGTAGGGCGTCGACAAAGGTCGCACGGACTAAGACGAAACCCTTTCCAGTTTTCACTGGCTCCCGTCGCAGTGCGGTGTCTCCGTCACACTCGAGCGTCTAGAATAGCAGACGAGTTATACCCTTGTTACACAGGCAAGTTTACCGCGTTGAACCACGGTTCGCCGATGTTACACGGCGGACAAACGTCCTCGGTTAAAGCGGACTTTCTTTGGCGTGAATAGCTCTGCGTCTGGCGGCAGTCCAGCGTTCAACTCGGCTGTTACTGCCGCGTCCACTTTCGCATTCCTTGAGGTGTTCCGTAGATGACGCAAATTGTTTTTCCCAAAGCCTAATGAGGCCTTCTGTGGTTCGTGCAGTCCAATTAGTTCTTCACGAACGCTCGCCGGTGTGCACACGTCCTCCATGGAGGCCGCCATTTTCTCGGTTAAGTGCCAAACCGAGGTCGCCAAGCACGGTTTGGCACAACCGCGGTTTCGCATACCGTGTAATACCCTTGTTATACCCTTGTTACACAGGCAAGTTTAACTGCAGTTACGACCAACCACGGTTACCGCGTTGAACACGGTTAGCGCCACCACGGTTGCCGAGTACCACGGCCGCACAAGCGCCCTCGGTAAAGCGGACCTTGCTTTGGCGGTGA